>NW_027045718.1:0-30000 GCF_025399875.1 Dalotia coriaria
TTCGCTAAACGATTTAACGACAAAAAAAAAATCTTTTTTTTAAAAAAATTTTTTTGGTTTACGTTTTTAAAAAAAATAAAAAAGGGGGGAATTTTTTTATTCGTTTTTTTATTTATTGCGTCTATTTGAACGATTTCAACGATCTAAAATGCTTGAAAATGCTTATTTTGCAAAACAGCACGTTTTGAGCTTTAATCTGCGTTTTAACGCGTAAAAAAATAAAACGACGAAATTTTATTATTCGTTTTTATTAATATTGCGTCTATTTGAACGATTTCAACGATCTAAAATGATTGAAAATGCTTATTTTAGCAAAACAGCACGTTTTGAGTTTTAATCTGCGTTTTAACGCGTAAAAGCATAAAAACGACGAATTTTTATTATTCGTTTTTATTAATATTGCTTCTATTTGAACGATTTCAACGATCTAAAATGCTCGAAAATGCTTATTTTAGCAAAACAGCACGTTTTGAGCGTTAATCTGCGTTTAACGCGTAAAACAGCAAAAACGACGATTTTTTTATTATTCGTTTTTATAATATGCTTCTTTTGAACGATTTCAACGATCTAAAATGCTTGAAAATGCTTATTTTAGCAAAACAGCACGTTTGAGTTTATTCTGCGTTTTAACGCGTAAAACAGCATAAATACGACGAAATTTTATTATTCGTTTTTATTAATATTGCGTCTATTTGAACGATTTCAACGATCTAAAATGCTTGAAAATGCTTATTTTAGCAAAACAGCACGTTTTAAGCTTTAATCTGCGTTTTAACGCGTAAAACAGCATAAAATGACGATTTTATTATCTTTTTTATTAATATTGCTTCTATTTAAACGATTTCAACGATCTAAAATGCTTGAAAATGCTTATTTTAGCAAAAGCACGTTTTGAGTTTAACTGCTTTTAACGCGTAAAACAGCATAAAACGACGAAATTTTATTATTCGTTATTTATTTTTATTGCGTCTATTTGATCGATTTCAACGATCTAAAATGCTTGAAAATGCTTATTTTTGCAAAACAGCACGTTTTAGCTTAAATCTGCGTTTTAAGCGTAAAACAGCATAAAAACGACGATTTTTTATTATTCGTTTTTATTAATATTGCTTCTATTTGAACGATTTCAACGATCTAAAATGCTTGAAAATGCTTTTTTAGCAAAACAGCGTTCGAGCTTTATTGCGTTTTACGGTTTAAAAACATAAAACGACAAATTTTATTCGTTTTATTAATATTCGTCTATTTGAATGATTTCAACGATCTAAAATTTAAAATGCTTATTTTAGCAAAAAGCGTTTTGAGCTTTAATCTGCGTTTTAAGCGTAAACAGCATAAAAGACGAAATTTTTATTATTCGTTTTATTAATATTCTTCTATTTGAACGATTTCAACGATTTAAAATGCTTGAAAATGTATTTTAGCAAACAGCACGTTTTGAGCTTTAATCTGCGTTTTAAGCTTAAAGCGATAAAACGACGAAATTTTTATTATTCGTTTTATTATTATTGCGTCTATTTGAACGATTTCCCAACGATCTAAAATGCTTTTTGAAAATGCTTTATTTTAGCAAAAACAGCACGTTTTGAGTTTTAATTCGCGTTTTAACGCGCAAAACAGCATAAAAAGGGACGAATTTTTTATTATTCGTTTTATTAATATTGCTTCTATTTAAACGATTTCAACGATCTAAAATGCTTCTGAAATGCTTATTTTAGAAAACAGCACGTTTTGAGTTTTAATCTGCGTTTTAACGCGTGTATAACAGCATAAAACGACGAAATTTTTATTATTCGTTTTTATTTTATTGCGTCTATTTTGAAACGTGATTTCAACGATCTAAAATGCTTGGAAATGCTTATTTTAGCAAAAAACAGCACGTTTTGAGTTTTATTCTGCGTTTTAACGCGTAAAACAGCATAAAAAAACGACGAAATTTTTTATTATTCGTTTTTATTAATATTGGTGTCTATTTGGAACGATTTCCAACGATCTAAAAATGCTTGAAAATGCTTATTTTAGCAAAACAGCACGTTTTGAGTTTTAATCTGCGTTTTAACGCGTAAAACAGCATAAAACGACGAAATTTTATTATTCGTTTTTATTAATATTGCGTCTATTTTGAACGATTTCAACGATCTAAAATGCTTGAAAATGCTTTTATTTTAGCAAAACAGCACGTTTTGTGCTTTTAATCTGCGTTTAACGCGTAAACACAGCATAAAATGTAACGACGAATTTGTTGTTGTTGCGTTTGAACATTTTAATGATGAAAAATGCTTTCTGAAAATGCTTTATTTTGTGCAAAAAACAGCACGTTTTGAGCTTTAATCTGCGTTTTAACGCGTAAAAAACAGCATAAAATGACGAATTTTTATTATTCGTTTTTATTAATATTGCTTCTATTTAAACGATTTCAACGATTCAAAATGCTTGAAAATGTTTATTTTAGCAAAACAGCACGTTTTGAGTTTTAATCTGCGTTTTAACGCGTAAACAGCATAAAAAAACGACGAAATTTTATTATTATTCGTTTTTATTTTGTATTGCGTCTATTTGAACGATTTCAACGATCTAAAATGCTTGAAATGCTTACATTTAGCAAAACAGCACGTTTTGAGTTTAATCTGCGTTTTAACGCGTAAAACAGCATAAAACGACGAATTTTTATTATTCGTTTTTATTAATATTGCTTCTATTTGAACGATTTCAACGATCAAAAATGCTTGAAAATGCTTATTTTAGCAAAAACGTTAACGTTTTGAAAGCCAATCTGCGTTTTAACGCGCAAAACAAAGCATAAAACGACGAAATTTTATTATCTGTTTTTATTAATATTGCTTCTGTATTTAAACGATTTCAACGATCTAAAAATGCTGAAAATGTTATTTCAAAGCGTAAAAACAGCACGTTTTGAGTTTTAACTGCGTTTTAACGCGTAAAACAGCATAAAAACGACGAAATTTTATTATTCGTTTTTATTTTTATTGCGTCTATTTGATCGATTTCAACGATCTAAAATGCTTGAAAATGCTTATTTTGTGCTAAAAACAGCACGTTTTGAGTTTAAATCTGCGTTTTAACGCGTAAAACAGCATAAAACGACGATTTTTTATTATTCGTTTTTTTATTAATATTGCTTCTATTTGAACGATTTTCAACGATCTAAAAATGCTTGAAAAATGCTTATTTTAGCAAAACAGCACGTTTTGAGCTTTTATCTGCGTTTTAACGCGTAAAACAGCATAAAAACGACGAAATTTTTATAATTCGCTTTTTATTAATATTGCGTCTATTTGAACGATTTCAACGATCTAAAATACCGTTGAAAATGCTTATTTAGCAAAACAGCACGTTCTGAGCGTTAATCTGCGTTTTTAACGCGTAAAACAGCATAAAAACGACGAATTTTTATTATTCCGTTTTTATTAATATTGCTTCTATTTGAACGATTTTTAACGATCTAAAATGCTTGAAAATTTTATTTGTGAAAAACAGCACGTTTTGAGCTTTAATCTGCGTTTTAACGCGTATAAATGTTATTAAAACGTGACGAAATTTTATTATTCGTTTTTTATTTTTATTGCGTCTATTTGTGATTTCAACGATCTAAAATGTTGAAAATGCCGTTTTGTGCAAAAAAACAGCACGTTTTGAAAAGCTTTATTCCGCGTTTTACCGCGTAAAAATGCTAATAAAACGACGAAATTCTTTTTATTATTATTCGTTTTTTATTAATATTGCGTCTATTTGAACGATTTCAACGATCTAAAATGCTTGAAAATGCTTTTATTTTAGCAAAACAGCACGTTTTGAGTTTTAATCTGCGTTTAACGCGCAAAACAGCATAAAAAACGACGAAATTTTATTATTCGTTTTTGGCTAATATTGCGTCTATTTGAACGATTTCAACGATCTAAAATGCTTGAAAATGCTTATTTTACAAAAACAGCACGTTTCCTTGAGTTTTCTTTAATCTGCGTTTTAACGCGTAAAACAGCATAAAACGACGAAATTTTATTAATAGTTTTATTAATATTGCTTCTATTTCAACGATTTCAACGATCAAAAATGCTTGAAAATGCTTATTTTAGCAAAAACAGCACGTTTTGAGCTTTAATCTGCGTTTTAATCGCGTAAAACAGCATAAAACGACGAAATTTTTATTATTCGTTTTTATTAATATTGCTTCTATTTAAACGATTTTCAACGATCTAAAATGCTTGAAAAATGCTTTTATTTTAGCGGCAAAACAGCACGTGTTTTGAGCTTTAATCTGCGTTTTAACGCGTAAAACAGCATAAAATGTGACGAAATCTTTTATTATTCGTTTTATTTTATTGCGCTTATTTGATCGATTTCAACGATCTAAAATGCTTGAAAAATGCTTATTTTAGCAAAACAGCACGTTTTGAGTTTAAATCTGCGTTTAACGCGTAAAACAGCATAAAAACGACGATTTTTTATTATTCGTTTTTATTAATATTGCTTCTATTTGAACGATTTCAACGATCTAAAATGCTTGAAAATGCTTTATTTCCAGCAAAAACAGCACGTTTGAGCTTTATTCTGCGTTTTAACGCGTAAAAACAAGTTATTAAAAACGTGACGAAATTTTATTATTCGTTTTTATTAATATTGCGTCTATTTGAACGATTTCCAACGATCTAAAATGCTTGGAAAATGCTTATTTTAGCAAAACAGCACGCCTCTGGCGTTAATCTGCGTTTTAACGCGTAAAACAGCATAAAAACGACGAATTTTTATTATTCGTTTTTATTAATACGTTTATCATGGAACGATTTCAACGATCTAAAATGCTTGAAAATGCTTATTTTAGCAAAAACAGCACGTTTTGAGCTTTTATTCTGCGTTTTAACGCGTAAAACAGCATAAAACGACGAAATTTTTATTATTCGTTTTTATTAATATTGCGTCTATTTGAACGATTTCAACGATCTAAAAATGCTTGAAAATGCTGGTTTTGAAAGCAAAACAGCACGTTTTGAGCTTTATTCTGCGTTTTAACGCGTAAAACAAAAGTATAAAAAACGACGAAGTTTTTATTATCTGTTTTTATTAATATTGCGTCTATTTGAACGTGATTTCAACGATCTAAAATGCTTGAAAATGCTTATTTTAGCAAAACAGCACGTTTTGAGCTTTAATCTGCGTTTCTAACGCGTAAAACAGCATAAAACGACGAAATTTTTATTATTCGTTTTTATTTCTTTTTATTGCGTCTATTTGAACGTGATTTCAACGATCTAAAATGCTTGAAAATGCTTATTTTAGCAAAACAGCACGTTCTGAGTGTTAATCTGCGTTTTAACGCGTAAAACAGCATAAAAACGACGAATTTTTATTATTCGTTTTATTAATATTGCTTCTATTTTGAACGATTTCAACGATCTAAAAATGCTTGAAAATGCTTATTTTAGCAAAAACAGCACGTTTGAGCTTTATTCCGTTTTAACGCGTAAAACAGCATGTAAAAAACGACGAAATTTTTATTATTCGTTTTTATTAATATTGCCCATTTGAACGATTTCAACGATCTAAAATGCTTGAAAATGCTTATTTTAGCAAAACAGCACGTTTTGAGCTTTATTCCGCGTTTTAACGCGTAAACGTTACAAAAACGACGAAATTTTTATTATTCGTTTTTATCATCATTGCGTCTATTTGAACGATTTCAACGATCTAAAATGCTTCTTGAAAATGCTTATATTTTAAAGCAAAACAGCACGTTTTGAGCTTTAATCTGCGTTTTTAACGCGTAAAACAGCATAAAACGACGAAATTTTTTATTATTCGTTTTTATTAATATTGCGTGTCTATTTGAACGATTTCAACGATCTAAAATGCTTGAAAATGCTTATTTTAGCAAAACAGCACGTTTTGAGCTTTAATCTGCGTTTTAACGCGTAAAGCAGCATAAAACGACGAAATTTTTATTATTCGTTTCTTATTAATATTGGTGTCTATTTGAACGATTTCAACGATTTAAAATGCTTGAAAATGCTTTATTGAAGCAAAACAGCACGTTTTGAGCTTAATCTGCGTTTTAACGCGTAAAACAAGTATGCGACGAAATTTTTATTATTCGCTTCTTTATTTTTACTATGTCTATTTGAACGTGATTTCAACGATCTAAAATGCTTGGAAATGCTTATTATTTTAGCAAAACAGCACGTTCTGGCGTTAATCTGCGTTTTGCAAACAGCATAAAAACGACGAATTTTTTATTATTCGTTTTATTAATATTGTTTCTATTTGAACGATTTCAACGATCTAAAATGTTGAAAATGCTTATTTTAGCAAAACAGCACGTTTTGAGCTTTATTCTGCGTTTTAACGCGTAAAAACAAAAAAGCATAAAACGACGAAATTTTTATTATTCGTTTTTATTAATATTGCGTCTATTTGAACGATTTCAACGATCTAAAATGCTTGAAATGCTTATTTAGCAAAACAGCAATTTTTTGAGCTTTATTCTGCGTTTTAACGCGTAAAACAGCATAAAAAACGACGAAATTTTTATTATTCGTTTTGCCAATATTGCGTCTATTTGAACGATTTCAACGATATAAAATGCTTGAAAATGCTTATTTTAGCAAAACAGTAATGTTTTTGAGCTTTTAATCTGCGTTTTAACGCGTAAAACAGCATAAAAAACGACGAAATTTTTATTAAGGTTTTTTATTATTGCGTCTATTTGAACGATTTCAACGATCTAAGATGCTTGAAAATGCTTATTTTAGCAAAAAACAGCACGTTTTGAGCTTTAATCTGCGTTTTAACGCGTAAAACAGCATAAAACGACGAAATTTTATTATTATTCGTTTTTATTTTTATTGCGTCTATTTGAACGATTTCAACGATCTAAAATGCTTGAAAATGCTTATTTTAGCAAAACAGCACGTTTTTGAGCTTTATTCTGCGTTTTAACGCGTAAAAACAGCATAAAAACGACGAAATTCTTTTTATTATTCGTTTTTATTAATAATATTGCGTCTATTTGAACGATTTCAACGATTCAAAAATGCTTTCTGAAAATGCTTATTTTAGCAAAACAGCACGTTTTGAGTTTTAATCTGCGTTTTAACGCGTAAAAACAAGCATAAAAACGACGAAATTTTTATTATTCGTTTTATTAATATTGCGTCTATTTGGAATGATTTCAACGATCTAAAAATGCTTGAAAATGCTTATTTTAAAGCAAAACAGCACGTTTTGAGTTTTAATTCGCGTTTTAACGCGTAAAACAGCATAAAAACGACGAAATTTTTATTATTAGTTTTTATTAATATTGCGTCTATTTGAACGATTTCAACGATCTAAAAATGTTGAAAATGCTTATTTTAGCAAAACAGCACGTTTGAGCTTTAATCTGCGTTTTAACGCGTAAAACAGCACATAAAAATGACGAATTTTTATTATTCGTTTTATTAATATTGGTTTATTTAAACGATTTCAACGATCTAAAAAATGCTTGAAAATGCTTATTTTAAAGCAAAACAGCACGTTTTGAGCTTTAATCTGCTTTAACGCGTAAAACAGCATAAAACGACGTGAAATTTTTATTATTCGTTTTTATTTTATTGCGTCTATTTTAAACGATTTCAACGATATAAAATGCTTGAAAATGCTTATTTTGTATAAAAACAGCACGTTTTGAGCTTAATCTGCGTTTTAACGCGCAGTCAGCATAAAACGACGAATTTTTATTATTATTCGTTTTTAATTAATATTGCTTCATTTGAACGATTTCAACGATCAAAAATGCTTGAAAATGCTTTATTTTAGCAAACAGCACGTTTTGAGCTTTAATCTGCGTTTTAACGCGTAAAACAGCATAAAAACGACGAAATTCTTTTATTATTCGTTTTTTATTAATATTGCTTCTATTTAAACGATTTCCAACGATCTAAAATGCTTGAAAATGCTTTGTTATTTTAGCAAAAAAAAAAAACAAAGCACGTTTTGAGCTTTAATCTGCGTTTTAACGCGTAAACAGCATAAAAACGACGAAATTTCTTTTTATTATTCGTTTTTATTTTATTGCGTCTATTTGATCGATTTCAACGATCTAAAATGCTTGAAAATGCTTATTTTAGCAAAAACAGCACGTTTTGAGCTTAAATCTGCGTTTTAACGCGCGTAAAACAGCATAAAAAAACGACGATTTTTATTATCTGCTCTTTTTATTAATATTGCTTCTATTTGAACGATTTCAACGATTCAAAATGCTTCTGGAAAATGCTTATTTTAGCAAAACAAAAGCACGTTTTGAGCTTTTATTCTGCGTTTAAACTCGTAAACAGCATTAAAACGACGAAATTTTTTATTATTCGTTTTTATTAATATTGCGTCTATTTGAACGATTTCAACGATTCAAAAAAAATGCTGAAATGTTATTTTAAAGCAAAACAGCACGTTTTGAGCTTAATCTGCGTTTTAATGCGTAAAACAGCATAAAAAACGACGAATTTTTTGTATTATTCGTTTTTATTATTATTACTTATTTGAACGATTTCAACGATCTAAAATGCTTGGAAAATGATTATTTTAAAGCAAAACAGCACGTTTTGAGCTTTTAATCTGCGTTTTAACGCGTAAAAGCAGCATAAAAACGACGAAATTCTTTTTATTATTCGTTTTATTAATATTGCGTCTATTTGAACGATTTTCAACGATTTAAAATGCTTGAAAATGCATTTTGTGCGCTGGCACGTTTTGCTTTTAATCTGCGTTTTAACGCGTAAAACAGCATAAAAAAACGACGAAATTTTTTATTATTCGTTTTTATTTTTATTGCGTCTATTTTGAACGATTTCAACGATCTAAATGCTTGAAAATGCTTATTTTAGCCAAACAGCACGTTCTGAGCGTTAATCTGCGTTTTAACGCGTAAACAGCATAAAAACGACGAATTTTTATTATTCGTTTTTATTACTGCTGTTTCTATTTGAACGATTTCAACGATCTAAAATGCTTGAAATGCTTATTTTAGCAAAACAGCACGTTTTGAGTTTTATCTCTGCGTTTTAACGCGTAAAACAGCATAAAAAACGACGAAATTTTTATTATTCGTTTTTATTAATATTGCGTCTATTTGAACGATTTCAACGATCTAAAAATGCTTGAAAATGCTTATTTTAGCAAAAACAAAGCATCGTTTTGAGCTTTATTCTGCGTTTTAACGCGTAAACAGCATAAAAAACGACGAAATTTTTATTATTCCGTTTTTTATTAATATTGCGTCTATTTCCGAACGATTTCAACGATCTAAAAATGCTTGAAAAATGCTTATGCTAAAACAGCACGTTTTTGAGCTTTTAATCTGCGTTTTTAACGCGTAAAAACAGCATAAAAACGACGAAATTTTATTATTCGTTTTTATTAATATTGCGTCTATTTGAACGATTTCAACGGGATCTAAAAATGCTTGAAAATGCTTATTTAGCAAAACAGCACGTTTTGAGTTTTAATCTGCGTTTTTAACGCGTAAAAACAGTATAAAACGACGAAATTTTTATTATTAGTTTTTATTAATATTGCGTCTATTTGAACGATTTCAACGATCTAAAATGCTTGAAAATGCTTATTTTAGCAAAACAGCACGTTTGAGCTTTAATCTGCGTTTTAACGCGTAAAACAGCATAAAATGACGAATTTTATTATTCGTTTTTATTAATATTGCTTCTATTTAAAACGTGATTTCAACGATTCAAAATGCTTGAAAATGCCTATTTGCGCAAACAGCACGTTTGAGCTTTTAATCTGCGTTTTAACGCGTAAAACAGCATAAAAACGACGAAATTTTTATTATTCGTTTTTATTTTATTGCGTCTATTTGAACGATTTCAACGATCTAAAATGCTTGAAATGCTTATTTTAAAGCAAAATACACGTTTTGAGCTTTTTTAATCTGCGTTTTAACGCGTAAAACAGCATAAAACGACGAAATTTTTTTGTATTATTTGTTTTATTTTATTGCGTCTATTTTGAACGATTTCAACGATCTAAAATGCTTGAAAATGCTTATTTTGTGCTAAAACAGCACGTTTTGAGCTTTAATCTGCGTTTTAACGCGTAAAACAGCATAAAAACGACGAATTTTTATTATTCGTTTTTATTAATATTGCTTCTATTTGAACGATTTCAACGATCAAAAATGCTGAAATGCTTAATATTTTAAAGCAAAAACAGCACGTTTTGAGCTTTTTAATCTGCGTTTTAACGCGTAAAGCAGCATAAAACGACGAAATTTTTATTATTCCGTTTTATTAATATTGCGTCTATTTGAACGTGATTTCCATCGATCTAAAAATGCTTGAAAATGCTTTATTTTGCAAAACAGCACGTTTTGAGCTTTATTCTGCGTTTTAACGGCGTAAAAACAGCATAAAAACAACGAAATTTTTATTATTCATTTTTTTATTTTTATTATGTCTATTCGGAACGATTTCAACGTGATCTAGAATGCTTGAAAATGCTTATATTTTGTGCTAAAACAGCACGTTTTATTTTAATCTGCGTTTTAACGCGTAAACAGCATAAAAAACGACGAAATTTTGTATTATTCGTTTTTATTAATATTGCGTCTATTTGAACGATTTCCAACGATCTAAAAATGCTTGAAATGCTTATTTTAAAGCAAAAAACAGCACGTTTTGAGCTTTGCACCCGCGTTTTAACGCGTAAAACAGCATAAAAACGACGAATTTTATTATTCGTTTTTGGTTGGTTTCTATTTGAATGATTTCAAACGATCGCGTCGCTTGAAAAATGCTTACTGAAAGTAAAACAGCACGTTTTGAGCTTTTAATCTGCGTTTTAACGCGTAAAACAGCATAAAACAACGAAAATTTTATTATTCGTTTTTTATTAATATTGCTTCTATTTGAACGATTTCAACGATCTAAAAATGCTTGAAAATGCATATTTTAGCAAAACAGCACGTTTTGAGTTTTAATCTGCGTTTTAACGCGCGTAAAACAGCATAAATCGACGAATTTTTATTATTCGTTTTTATTAATATTGGCGTCTATTTGAACGATTTCAACGATCTAAAATGCTTGAAAATGCTTATTTTAGCAAACAGCACGTTTTGGAGTTTTAATCAGCGTTTTAACGCGCGTAAAAACAGCATAAAACGACGAAAATTTTATTATTCGTTTTTATTAATATTGCTTCTATTTGAACGATCAACGATCTAAAATGCTTTGAAAATGCTTTTATTTTGTGGCAAAAATGCTAATGTTTGAGCTTTAATCTGCGTTTTAACGCGTAAAACAAGCATAAAAACGACGCAATTTTTATTATTCGTTTTTATTAATATTGCGTCTATTTTGAACGATTTCCAACGATCTAAACTGCTTTCAAAATGTTTATTTTGCAAAACAGCACGTTTTGAGCTTTAATCAGCGTTTTAAATGCGTAAAACAGCATAAAAACGACGAAATTTTTATTATCTGCTTTTTATTAATATTGCGTCTATTTGAACGATTTGGGCGATCTAAAATGTTTGAAAATGCTTATATTTTAGCAAAACAGCACGTTTTGAGCTTTTAATCTGCGTTTTAACGCGGGCGTAAAAACAGCATAAAAACGACGAATTTATTATTCGTTTTTATTAATATTGCTTCTATTTGAACGATTTCAACGATCGAAAATGCTTTGAAAATGTTTATTTTAGCAAAACAGCACGTTTTGAGTTTTATTCTGCGTTTTAACGCGTAAAACAGCATAAAACGACGAAATTTTTATTATTCGTTTTTTATTAATATTGCGTCTATTTGAACGATTTCCAACGATTCAAAAATGCTTGAAAATGCTTATTTTAGCAAAACAGCAGGTTTTGAGCTTTAATTATGTTTTAACGCGTAAAACAGCATAAAAACGACGAAATTTTATTATTCGTTTTTATTAATATTGCGTCTATTTGAACGATTTCAACGATTTAAAATGCTTGAAAATGCTTATTTTAGCAAAACAGCACGTTTTGAGCTTTATTCTGCGTTTTAACGCGTAAAACAGCATAAAAACGACGAATTTTTATTATCCGTTTTTATTAATATTGCGTCTATTTGAACGATTTCAACGATCTAAAATGCTTGAAAATGCTTATTTTAGCAAAACAGCACGTTTTGAGCTTTAATCTGCGTTTTAACGCGTAAAACAGCATAAAAACGACGAAATTTTATTATTCGTTTTTATTAATATTGCGTCTATTTGAACGATTTCAACGATCTAAAATGCTTGAAAATGCTTATTTTAGCAAAACAGCACGTTTTGAGCTTTTAATCTGCGTTTTAACGCGTAAAACAGCATAAAAACGACGAAATTTTTATTTTTGTTTTTATTAATATTGCGTCTATTTGAACGATTTCAACGATCTAAAATGCTTGAAAATGCTTATTTTAGCAAAACAGCACGTTTTGAGCTTTAATCTGCGTTTTAACGCGTAAAACAGCATAAAACGACGAATTTTTTATTCGTTTTTATTAATATTGCTTCTATTTAAACGATTTCAACGATCTAAAATGCTTGAAAATGCTTATTTTAGCAAAACAGCACGTTTTGAGTTTTAATCTGCGTTTTAACGCGTAAAAAAAGCATAAAAAAGACGAAATTTTTATTATTCGTTTTTATTTATTGCGTCTATTTGAACGATTTCAACGATCTAAAATGCTTGAAAATGCTTATTTTAGCAAAACAGCACGTTTTGAGCTTTAATTTTGCGTTTTAACGCGTAAACAGCATAAAAACGACGAAATTTTTATTATTCGTTTTTTATTAATATTGCGTTTTATTTGAACGATTTCAACGATCTAAAATGCTTGAAAATGCTTATTTTAGCAAAACAGCACGTTTTGAGCTTTAATCTGCGTTTTAACGCGTAAAAAAGCATAAAAACGACGAAATTTTATTATTCGTTTTTATTAATATTGCGTCTATTTGAACGATTTCAACGATCTAAAATGCTTGAAAATGCTTATTTTAGCAAAACAGCACGTTTTGAGCTTTTAATCTGCGTTTTAACGCGTAAAACAGCATAAAACGACGAAATTTTTATTATTAGTTTTTATTAATATTGCGTCTATTTGAACGATTTCAACGATCTAAAATGCTTAAAATGCTTATGCAAAAGCACGTTTTGAGCTTTAATCTGCGTTTTTAAAGCGTAAAACAGCATAAAACGACGAATTTTTATTATTCGTTTTTTATTAATATTGCTATTTGAATGATTTCAACGATCTAAAATGCTTGAAAATGCTTATTTTAGCAAAACAGCAGTTTTGAGTTTTAATCTGCGTTTTAACGCGTAAAACAGCATAAAAACGACGAAATTTTATTATTCGTTTTATTAATATTGTTTCTATTTGAACGATTTCAACGATCTAAAATGCTTGAAAAAGCATATTTTAAAACAAAACAGCATGTTTTGAGCTTTTAATCTGCGCTTTAACGCGTAAAACAGCATAAAACACGAATTTTTTAATTTTTCCGTTTTTATTAATATTGCGTCATTTGAACGATTTCAACGATCTAAATGCTTGAAAATGCTTATTTTAGCAAACAGCAGGTTTTGAGCTTTAACGCCTTTAACGCGTAAAACAGCATAAAACGACGAAAATTTTATTATTCGTTTTATTAATATTGCTTTATTTGAACGATTTCAACGATTAAATGCTTGAAAATGCTTTTTTTAAAACAAAACAGCAGTTTTGAGTTTTAATCTGCGTTTTAACGCTAAAACAGCATAAAACGACGAATTTTATTATTCGTTTTTATTAAATATTGCGTCTATTTGAAGATTTCAACGATCTAAAAATGCTTTAAAATGCTTTTTTTAGCAAACAGCACGTTTTGAGTTTAATCAGCGTTTTAACGCGAAACAGCAAAAACGACGAAAATTTTATTATTGTTTTATTAATATTGCGTCTATTTGAACGATTTAAGGATCTAAAAGCTTGAAAATGCTTATTTTAGCAAAACAGCACGTTTTGAGTTTAATCTGCGTTTTTTAAAGCGTAAAACAGCATTAAAAACGACGAATTTTTTATTATTCGTTTTTATTAATATTGTTTTTTGAACGATTTCAACGATCGAAAAAAGCTTGAAATGTTTATTTTAGCAAAACAGCACGTTTTGAGTTTATTCTGCGTTTTAACGCTAAAACAGCATAAAAAAGACGAAATTTTTATTATTCGTTTTTATTCAATTGCGTCTATTTAAAAGGATTTCAACGATCAAAATGCTTGAAAATGCTTATTTTAGCAAAACAGCACGTTTTTAGTTTAATCTGCGTCTTAACGCGTAAAACAGCATAAAAAAAGACGAAATTTTTATTACCGTTTTTTTTAATATTGCGTCTATTTGAACGATTTCAAACGATCAAAAATGCTTGAAAATGCTTATTTTAGCAAAACAGCACGTTTTGAGTTAATTGCGTTTTAATGCAAAACAGCATAAAAACGACGATTTTTATTATTCGTTTTTATTGCGTCTATTTGAACGATTTCAACGATTTTAAAATGCTTGAAAATGCTTTATTTTGCAAAACAGCACGTTTTGAGCTCTTATCTGGTTTTTTAAAGCGTAAAACAGCATAAAACGACGAAATTTTTGATTCGTTTTTATTAAATTTTCGTCTATTTGAACGATTTCAACGATCTAAAATGCTTTAAAATGCTTTTTTTTACAAAAGAGCACGTTTTGAGCTTTTATTCTGCGTTTTAACGCGTAAACAGCATAAAAACGACGAAATTTTTATTATTCGTTTTTATTAATATTGCGTCTATTTGAACGATTTCAACGATCTAAAATGCTTGAAAATGCTTATTTTAGCAAAACAGCACGTTTTGAGCCTAATCTGCGTTTTAACGCGTAAACCAAACAAAACGACGAAATTTTTATTATTCGTTTTTAATATTGCGTCTATTTGAACGATTTCAACGATCTAAAATGCTTGAAAATGCTTATTTTAGCAAAAAGCACGTTTTGAGCTTTTAAACTGCGTTTTAACGCGTAAAAAAGCATAAAAAAGACGAAATTTTTTATTAGTTTTTTTTAATAATATTGCGTCTATTTTTAACGATTTCAACGATCTAAAAAATGCTTGAAAATGCTTTTTTAGCAAAACAGCACGTTTTTACTTTTTAAACTGCGTTTTTTCCGCGTAAAACAGCATAAAAAAGACAATTTTTATTATTCGTTTTTATTAATATTGTTTCCTTTTTTAACGGGGTTTCAACGATCTAAAAAAAGCTTGAAAATGCTTATTTTAGCAAAAAAAGCACGTTTGAAAACTTTAATCTGCGTTTTAACGCGTAAAACAAACATAAAAAAGACGAATTTTTATTATTCGTTTTTAATTTAAAATTGCGTCTATTTGAACGATTTCAACGATTTAAAATGCTTGAAAAAAGTTTTTTTTTTAGCAAAACGGGACGTTTGGGGGCTTTAATCCTTTTTTTAACGCGTAAAACAGCATAAAAAAGACAATTTTTAAATTTTTCGTTTTTTTTAAAAATTGTTTTTATTTGAACGATTTCCCAAAGATCTTTAAAAAGCGAAAATGCTTATTTTTTGCAAAACAGCACGTTTTGGAAAACCATTTGCGTTTTAACGCGTAAAACAGCATAAAAAAGATGAAATTTTTTTTTATTCGTTTTTTTTAATATTGTGTCTATTTGAACGATTTTATCGTCTAAAAAAGGGGAAAATGCTTATATTAGCAAAACAGCACGTTTTGGGGTTTTAATCTGCGTTTTTTAAAGCGTAAAACAAAACATAAAAATGACGAATTTTTTATTCCGTTTTTTTTAATATTGCTTCTATTTAAAAAGATTTCAACGATCAAAAAATGCTTGAAAACTTATTTTAGGGAAAAAACCCCACGTTTTGGGTTTTAATCTGCGTTTTTTAAAACCGTAAAACAGGGTTTAAAAAAGACGAATTTTTTTTTTATTTTGCGTTTTATTTTGGGAAAGATTTCAACGATTTTTAAAAAGCTTGAAAAAGTTTTATTTTAAAACAAAACAGCACGTTTTGAGCTTTAATCTGCGTTTTAACGCGTAAAAAAGCTTTTAAAAAAGACGATTTTTTATTATTCGTTTTTTTTTAATATTGCTTCTTTTTAACGTTTAAACGATCTTTTAAAAGCTTGAAAATGCTTATTTTAGCAAAACAGCCGTTTTGAGCCCTTTTTTTCCCGCGTTTTAACGCGTAAAACAACATTTAAAAAAGACGAAATTTTTATTATTCGTTTTTTTTAATATTGTGTCTTTTAAAGTTTTATCGATCTAAAATGCTTGAAAATGCTTATATTGAAAACAGCACGGGTTTTTAGCTTTTAAACTGCGTTTTAACGCGTAAAAAAAACATAAAATGGCGAATTTTTATTATTCGGAAATTTAAAATTGCTTCTATTTTAAACGTTTAACGATCTAAAAAAGCTTGAAAATGCTTATTTTTTGCAAAAAACCGCACGTTTTAAGTTTTTAAACTGGGGGTTTTAACGCGTAAAAAAAAACATAAAACGACGAATTTTTATTATTATTGCGTCTATTTGAACGGTTTCAACGATTTAAAAAAGCTTTTTAAAAGGTTTTTTTTTTTAGCAAAAAAGGGACGTTTTTGAGCTTTTTTAAACTGCGTTTTAACGCGTAAAAAAAGCATAAAAACGACGTTTTTTTTTTATTCGTTTTTTTTACTTCTTTTGAACGATTTCCCAAAGATCTTTTTAAAAGCTTTTTTAAAATGCTTATTTTAGCCCAAAAAAGCCGTTTGAGCTTTTTTTCTTTCGTTTTAACGCGTAAAACAGGGATAAAAAAAGACGAAATTTTTATTATTCGTTTTTTTTTTATTGCTTCTATTTTTAACGATTTCCCCCGATCTAAAATGCTTTAAAACCATTTTAGCAAAACAGCACGTTTTGAGTTTTAATCTGCGTTTTTAAGCGTGGCAACAAAAAAAGACGAAATTTTTATTATTAGTTTTTTTTAAAAAAATTGCGTCTATTTGGGAAAGGGTTTCCCCAAAGGTCTAAAAAACTTTGAAAATCTTATTTTTGCAAAACAGCCGTTTTGAGTTTTTAAACTGCGTTTTACCCCGTAAAACAGCATAAAAAACGGAATTTTTTTTTATTCGTTTTTTTTTTAAAAATTGCTTCTATTTGAACAAATTTTAACGATCTAAAATGCTTGAAAATGCTTATTTTAGCAAAAAAAGCACGTTTTGAGTTTTAATCTGCGTTTTAACGCGTAAAAAAAGCATAAAAACGACGAATTTTTATTATTCGTTTTTTTTTAATATTGCGTCTATTTGAACGATTTCCCAAAGGGGTTTAAAATGCTTGAAAATGTTTTTTTTTTTTAGCAAAAAAGCACGTTTGGGGCTTTTTAAACCCGTGTTTTTTAAAGCAAAACAGCATAAAACGACGAATTTTTATTATTCGTTTTTTTTTAATTTTTGTTTTTATTTGAACGATTTAACGATCTTAAATGGGGAAAATGCTTATTTTAGCAAAACAGCACGTTTTGAGCTTTTTTTTCTTTCGTTTTTTAAAGCGAAAACAGCATAAAAAAGATGAAATTTTTATTATTCGTTTTTATTAATATTGTGTCTATTTTGAACGATTTTATCGATCTAAAATGCTTGAAAAAAGCTTTTTATTAGCAAAACAGCACGTTTTGAGCTTTTTAAACTGGGGTTTTAACGCGTAAAACAGCATAAAATAGAATTTTTTTTTATTCGTTTTTATTAATATTGCTTCCATTTAAACGATTTCCCCGATCTAAAAAAGCTTGAAAAAAAGCTTATTTTAAAAAAACAGCACGTTTTAAGTTTTTTTAAACTGCGTTTTAACGCGAAAAAAAAGGGATAAAAAAGACAATTTTTTTTTATTCGTTTTTTTTTATTATTTTCGTCTATTTGAACGATTTCCCCGATTTAAAAAAGTTTTAAAAATTTTTTTTTTAAACAAAACAGCACGTTTTGAGCTTTAATCTGCGTTTTTTAAAGCGTAAAAAAAACATAAAACGACGATTTTTTTTTATTCGTTTTTTTTTTAATATTGTTTATTTGAACGATTTCCCAAAGGGGTCTTAAATGCCGAAAATGCTTTTTTTTAGCAAAAAAACACGTTTTGGAAAAAATTTTTCTGCGGTTTTTAAAGCGTAAAACAACATAAAAACGACGAAATTTAAATTTTTTGTTTTTATTTAAAATTGTTGGCCCCCTTTTAACGATTTTTTCGATCTAAAATGTTGAAAATAAAATATTAGCAAAACAAAACAGGTTTTGAGCTTTAATCTCGTTTTTAAATCAAAACAGCATAAAAAAGACAAATTTTTTTTTATTCGTTTTTTTTAATATTGCTTCTATTTAAAAAATTTCAACGATCTTAAAATTTTAAAAAAGCTTATTTAAGCAAAACTGCACGTTTTGAGCTTTAATCTGCGTTTTTAAAGCGTAAAACAAAATAAAAAAGACGAAAATTTTATTGTTCGTTTTTTTTAATATTGCTTCTAATTAACGGGTTTCAACGGGGTCTAAGATGCTTGAAAATGCTTATTTTAAACAAAACAGCCGTTTTGAGAATCTGCGTTTTAACGCGGAAAACAGGATAAAACGACGGGTTTTTTTTTTTTCGTTTTTTTTAATACGTCTATTTGAACGATTTCAACGATCTAAAAAAGGGGAAATGCTTTTTTTAGCAAAACAGCACGTTTTGAGCTTTTAAACTGCGTTTTAACGCGTAAAACAACAAAAAAAAGACGATTTTTTTTTTATTCGTTTTTTTTTAATATTGCTTCTATTTGAACGATTTCAACGATCTAAAAAAGCTTTTAAAATGCTTATTTTAAAACAAAACAGCACGTCTTGAGCTTTAATCTGCGTTTTTAAAGCGTAAAACGGGCGTAAAACGACGAAATTTTTTTTTATTCGTTTTTATTAAATTTGGCCTATTTTTAAAAGGGTTTCAACGATCTAAAATGCTTGAAAATGCTTATTTTAAAAACGAACGTTTTAAACTTTATTCTGTGTTTTAACGCGTAAAACAAAACAAAAACGACGAAATTTTTTTTATTCGTTTTTTTTTTTTTAGCGTTCTATTTTGAACGATTTCAACGATCTAAAATGGGGAAAAAAGCTTTTTTAGCAAAAAAAGCCCTTTTTAGCTTTTTAAACTGCGTTTTTAACCCTAAAACAAGCCAAAAAAAAGACGAATTTTTTTTTATTCGTTTTTTATTAATTTGTTTATTTGAACGATTTCAACGATCTAAAATGTTTTAAAATGCTTATTTTAAAGCAAAACAGCAAGTTTTTTAGCTTTTTAACTGCGTTTTAACGCGTAAAACAGCATAAAAAAGACGAAATTTTTTTATTCGTTTTTTTTAATATTGCGTCTATTTTTAACGATTTCAACGATCAAAAATGCTTTTAAAATGCTTATTTTTTGCAAAACAGCACGTTTTTAGTTTTATCGCGTTTCTTAACGCGTAAAACAGCTAAAAACGACGAAATTTTATTATTCGTTTTTATTTAATATTGCGTCTATTTGAACGATTTCAACTATCTAAAATGGCTTGAAAAGCGTTATTTTAGCAAAACAACACGTTTTGAGCTTTAATCTGCGTTTTAATGCGTAAAACAGCATAAAAAAACGACGAATTTTATTATTCGTTTTTATTAATATTGCTTATTTGAACGATTTCAACGATCTAAAATGCTTGAAAATGCTTATTTTAGCAAAACAGCACGTTTTGAGCTTTAATCTGCGTTTTAACGCGTAAAACAGCAATAAAACGACGAAATTTTTATCATTGGTTTTTATTAATATTGCGTCTATTTGAACGATTTCAACGATCTAAAATGCTTGAAAAATGCTTATTTTGCAAACAGCACGTTTTGAGCTTTAATCAGGTTTTAACGCGTAAAACAGCATAAAAACGACGAAATTTTATTATTCGTTTTTATTAATATTGCGTCTATTTGAACGATTTCAACGATCAAATGCTTGAAAATGCTTATTTTAAACAAAACAGCACGTTTTGAGCTTTAATCTGAGTTTTAACGCGTAAAACAGCATAAAAACGACGAATTTTATTATTCGTTTTTATTAATATTGCTTCTATTTGAACGATTCAACGATCTAAATGCTTGAAAATGCTATTTTGAAACAGCACGTTTTGAGTTTAATCTGCGTTTAACGCGTAAAACAGCATAAAAACGATTTATTCGTTTTATAAATTGTTTATTTAAATTTCCGATCTAAAAAGCTTTAAAATTTATTTACAAAACAGCCTTTTTAGCTTATTGGTTAAGCGTAAACAGATAAAAATAAAATTTTTTTTATTTTTTTTTTTTTCTATTTAACATTTTAACAAATTAAAATTTCTTAAAAATTTTAAAACATTCGTTTTGGTTTATTTTAAAAAAACCAAAAATGAAATTTTTTTTTTTTTATATTATTTACTATTTAAAAATTTACTTAAAATGCTTAATATTTTAAAACCTTTTTTTTAAAAGTTTAAGCGAAAAACAATTTAAAAACGTTTTTTTACTTTTTTTTAAATTGTTTATTTGAAAATTTAAAAAAAAGCTTTAAAATTTTTTACCAAAACAAAGGTTTAACGTTTTAAAATAAAGAAAATTTTTTTTTTTTTTAATATTTTCTTTAAAATTAAAATGCTTTAAAATTTTTTTTAAAGCGTTTTAAACTTTAAGCGTTTTAACAAAAATAAAACCCATTTTTATTTTCAATTTTAAATTAATAAAACTTATTTAAAAAGTTTAAAACTTATTTTCTTTTTTAAACAAAACGCAAAACAAAATTTTTTTAAAATAAAAATTTCTTTTATTAAATTTCTTATTTGAACGATTTAGCAAAAACCTTGAAATTTTTTAGCAAAAAAAAATTTTTTATTTTGTTTTTTAAAATTTCCAAAAAAACGAAAATTTTTTTTAAAAACTTTTATTTTTTTGAAAAATTAAATCTTGGGTCTAAAAATTAAATTGCATTTAAAAACAGAATTTTTTTTTTTTCTTTTTAAGATTTAACGACAAAATTTTTAAAATGTTTTTTTAAAATTAATTTGGTTTTTTAAATAAAAACGAAAATCTTATTTTTTAAAATCGTTTTTTAATTTCGTTTTAACGGAAAAACTAAAACAAATTTTTATTTTTTTTAAATATTCTTATTTAACGTTTAACATCAAAAAGCTAAAATCTTATTTTAGCAAAACGTTTTTTATTTTCCTTTTAACGCTAAAAAGCTAAAAAAATTTTATTAATCGTTTTATTAAATTTTTATTGAAAATTTAAATTAAATTTTTAAAATTTTTTAAAAACGTTTTTTTGGATTTCCTTAACAAAAAGCATTAAAAAATTTTTTATTTTTTTTATATTCGGTTTTTTAAATTAAATTAAAATTTTAAAATCTTTTTTAAAAAAATTTTTGAGCTTTAACGTTTACTGTAAAACCATTTCGAAAAATTTTACCGTTTTATTAATTTCGTTTTTGAATTTAACGACTAAATTTAAAAGTTTTTTTAAAAAAATTTAAAAAATTGGTTTTAAATTTAAACAATAAAACGGAATTTTTTTATTCGTTTTTTTAATATTTCATTTAAATTAACATCTAAATGTTAAAAAGATTTTTAAAAGCCTTTTTAAATCTTGTTTTACAACGCGTAAAAAAAACAATTTTATATTCTTTTTAATTTGTTTTATTTGAACTTTCAAGATCTAAAATGCTAAATTATTTTGAAAAAGCTTTTATTTAACAGCGTTTTAAGCTAAAACATAAAACGACGAAATTTTATATTTTTTTATTAATATTGTTTTTTTGAACGATTTCCCCATCTAAAACTTAAAATTTATTTAAAAAACAGTTTGTTTTTTTGGGTTTTTAAGCGTAAAAAAAAAAAAAAATTTATTACGTTTTTTTAATATTCTTCTATTTAGATTTAAGATTAAAATTGAAAATGCTTATTTTAAAAACCAATTTTGAAAAATTGGTTTTAAGCGTAAAACAGCATAAAAACGAAAATTTTTATTATTTTTTTATTAATATTGTTCTTTTGAACATTTCAACGATTAAAATTAAAATTTTTTAGCAAAACAGCACGTTTTGAGTTTATCCTGCGTTTAACGTAAACACATAAAACGACGAATTTTTTTTTATTCGTTTTTATTAATATTGCCTATTTAAACGATTTTAAACGATCTAAAAAAGCTTGAAAAAAGTTTTTTTAGCAAAAAAAAGCACGTTTTGAGTTTTTAAACTGCGTTTAAAAAGCGAAAACCCCATAAAAAAAACGACGAAATTTTTTTTATTCGTTTTTTTAATATTGCGTCTATTTGAACGATTTCAAAGATCTAAAAAAGCTTGAAAAAAGTTTTTTTTTAGCAAAACAGCAATTTTTTAGCTTTTTGTCTGCGTTTTAACGCGTAAAAAAGCATAAAAAAAGACGAATTTTTTTTTTATTCGTTTTAAAAATATTGCTTCTATTTGAAAAATTTCAACGATCTAAAATGCTTAAAATGCTTATTTTAACAAAACAGCACGTATTGAGCTTTAATCTGCGTTTAACTTCAAAAGCAAAAAAAAACGACGAATTTTTTTATTATTCGTTTTTTTATTGCTTCTATTTGAACGATTTCAAAAGATCCAAAAAAGCTTGAAAATGCTTATTTTAGCAAAAAAAGCACGTTTTGAGTTTTTAAACTGGGTTTTTAACGCGTAAAAACAGTAAAACACGAATTTTTATTATTCGTTTTTTTTTAATATTGCTTCTTTTTTGGGAAAGATTTCAACGATCTAAAATGCTTGAAAATGATTATTTTAAAAAAAGCACGTTTTTTAGCTTTAATCTGGGGTTTTCGCGTAAAAAAAGCATTTCACAATTTTTTTATTATTCGTTTTTATTAATATTGCGTCTATTTTAACGATTTCAACGATCTAAAAAAGGAAAAAAGCTTTTTTTTTAGCAAAAAAGCACGTTTTGAGTTTTTTTTAAACAGCGTTTTTAAAGCAAAAAAAGACAAAAAAAGACGAAATTTTTTTTATTCGTTTTTTTTAATATTGCGTCTATTTGGGAAAGATTTCCCAAAGATCTAAAAAAGCTTAAAAACCATTTTAACAAAAAAAAGCACGTTTTGAGTTTTTTAAACTGCGTTTTTAAAGCGGGGCAGCATAAAAAAAAACGAATTTTTTTTTTATTCGTTTTTTTAAAAATTGCTTCATTTGAACGATTTCAACGATCTAAAATGCTTGAAAAGCTTATTTTTGGGAAAAAAGCACGTTTTGAGTTTTTAAACTGCGTTTTAACGCGTAAAAGCATAAAAAAAAACGAAATTTTTTTTATTCGTTTTTTTTTTATTGCCCATTTGAACGATTTTTAACGATCTAAAATGCTTGAAAATGCTTTTTTGCAAAACAGCACGTTTTGCTTTAATCTGCGTTTTTAAAGCAAAAAAAACATAAAACGACGAATTTTTTTTATTCGTTTTTATTAATATTGTTTCCTTTCATTTCAAAGATCTAAAAAGCTTGAAAAAAGCTTATTTTAGCAAAAAAAAAAAAAAAAAAATTTTTTGGTTTTTTAAACTGCGTTTTTAAAGCGTAAAACAGCATAAAAACCCACGGGAAAATTTTTTTTATTCGTTTTTTTTTAATATTGCGTCTAGGGAAAGATTTCAACGGGTCTAAAAAAGCTTGAAAATGCTTTTATTTTTGGGGCCGACGTTTTGAGTTTATTCTGCGTTTTAACGCGTAAAACAGCAAAAAAAACGGGCGAAATTTTATTATTCGTTTTTTTTTTTATTGCATCTATTTGAACGATTTCAACGACTAAAAAAGCATGAAATTGCTTATTTTAGCAAAAAAAAGCAGGTTTTGGTTTTTTTTCTGCTTTTTAAAGCGAAAAAACATTAAAAAGACGAATTTTTTTTATTCGTTTTTTAATTTTTGCCGGTTTAACGATTTCAACGATCTAAAATGCTTTAAAATGCTTTTTTTTAGCAAAAAAGCACGTTTTGAGCTTTAATCTGCGTTTTAACGCGTAAACAGCATAAAAACGACGAATTTTTATTATCTGTTTTTATTAATATTGCGTCTATTTGAACGATTTCAACGATCTAAAATGCTTGAAAATGCTTATTTTAGCAAAATGTTAATGTTTTGAGCTTTAAACCGCGTTTTAACGCGTAAAACAGCATAAAAAACGACGAATTTTTATTATTCGTTTTTTATTAATATTTCTTCTATTTGAACGATTTCAACGATCTAAAATGCTTGAAAAATGCTTATTTTAGCAAAACAGCACGTTTTGAGTTTTATTCTGCGTTTTAACGCGTAAACAGCATAAAAACGACGAAATTTTATTATTCGTTTTTATTAATATTGTTTCTATTTGAACGATTTCAACGATCTAAAATGCTTGAAAATGCTTATTTTAAAACAGCACGTTTTGAGCTTTAATCTGCGTTTTAACGCGTAAAACAGCATGTAAAAACGACAAAATTTTTATTATTATTCGTTTTTATTAATATTGCGTCTATTTGAAACGATTTCAACGATCTAAAATGCTTCGAAAATGCTTATTTTAGCAAAACAGCACGTTTTGAGCTTTAATCTGCGTTTTAACGCGTAAAACAGCATAAAACGACGAATTTTATTATTCGTTTTTATTAATATTGCGTCTATTTGAACGATTTCAACGATCTAAAACTGAAAATGTTTATTTTAGCAAAACAGCACGTTTTGAGTTTTAATCCGCGTTTTAACGCGTAAAACCGCATGCCAAAAACGACGGTGAAATTTTATTATTCGTTTTATTAATATTGCGTCTATTTGAACGATTTCCAACGATCTAAAACAAATGCTTGAAATGTTTATTTTAGCAAAACAGCACGTTTTGAGTTTTAGTCTGCGTTTTAACGCGTAAAACAGCATAAAAACGACGAATTTTTTTATTATTCGTTTTATTAATATTGCTTCTATTTTAACGATTTCAACGATCTAAAAATGCTTGCAATGCTTATTTTAACAAAAAACAGCACGTATTGAGTTTTAATCTGCGTTTTAACTCGTAAAACAGCATAAAAGGACGAATTTTTATTATCTTCGTTTTTATTAATATTGCTTCTATTTGAACGATTTCAACGATCTGCGCTTGAAAATGCTTATTTTAGCAAAACAGCACGTTTTGAGCTTTAATCTGGGTTTTAACGCGTAAAACAGCATAAAAACGACGAATTTTTATTATTCGTTTTTTATTAATATTGCTTCTATTTGAACGATTTCAACGATCTAAAATGCTTGAAAATGATTATTTAGCAAAACAGCACGTTTTGAGTTTTAATCTGCGTTTTAACGCGTAAAAACAGCATAAAACGACGAATTTTTTATTATTCGTTTTATTAATATTGCGTCTATTTTGAACGATTTCAACGATCTAAAAAATGCTTGAAAATGCTTATTTAGCAAAAACAGCACGTTTTGAGTTTTAATCAGCGTTTTAACGCGTAAAACAGCATAAAAACGACGAAATTTTTTATTATTCGTTTTATTAATATTGCGCCTATTTGAACGATTTCAACGATCTAAAATGCTTGAAAATGCTTATTTTAACAAAACAGCACGTTTTGAGTTTAATCTGCGTTTTAACGCGTGAAACAAAGCATAAAACGACGAATTTTTATTATTCGTTTTTGTTATTATTGCTTCTATTTGAACGATTTCAACGATTCAAAATGCTTGAAAATGCTTATTTTAGCAAAAACAGCACGTTTTGAGCTTTAATCTGCGTTTTAACGCGTAAAACAGCACATAAAACGACGAAATTTTTATTATTCGTTTTTATTACTTATTGCTTCTATTTGAACGATTTCAACGATCTGTAAAATGCTTCTTGAAAAAATGCTTATTTCCAGCGCAAAACAGCACGTTTTGAGCTTTAATCTGCGTTTTAACGCGTAAAACAGCATAAAAACGACGAAATTTTTATTATTCGTTTTTATTAATATTGCTTCTATTTGAAACGATTTCAACGATCTAAAATGCTTGAAAATGCTTATTTTAGCAAAACAGCACGTTTTTGGGTTTTAATCGCGTTTTAACGCGTAAAAACAGCATAAAACAACGAATTTTTATTATTCGTTTTTATTAATATTGCTTCTATTCTGAACGATTTCAAACGATCTAAAATGCTTGAAAATGCTTATTTTAGCAAAACAGCACGATTTGAGTTTTAATCTGCGTTTTAACGCGTAAAAACAGCATAAAAACGACGAAATTTTATTATTCGTTTTTATTAATATTGCGTCTATTTGAACGATTTCAACGATCTAAAATGCTTGAAAATGCTGATTTTAGCAAAACAGCACGTTTTGATTTTATTCTGCGTTTTAACGCGTAAAACAGCATAAAAACGACGAAATTTTTATTATTCGCTTTTTATTTTTATTTATCTATTTGAACGATTCTTAACGATCTAAAATGCTCGAAAATGCTTATTTTAGCAAAACAGCACGTTTTGAGTTTTAATCTGCGTTTTAACGCGCAAAAGCAGCATAAAACGACGAATTTTTTATTATTCGTTTTTATTAATATTGCTTTTATTTGAACGTGATTTCAAATCGATCTAAAAATGCTTGAAAATGCTTATTTTAGCAAAATTGCACGTTTTGAGCTTTAATCTGCGTTTTAACGCGTAAAACAGCATAAAAACGACGAATTTTTTATTATTCGTTTTTTAATAATATTGCTTCTATTTGAACGATTTCAAATAAATCTAAAAATGCTTGAAAATGCTTATTTTAGCAAAAAACAGCACGTTTTGAGCTAATCTGCGTTTAACGCGTAAACAGCATAAAAACGACGAATTTTTTTATTATTCGTTTTTATTAATATTGCTCTATTTGGAACTATTTCTAACGACCTAAAATGCTTGAAAATGCTTATTTTAGCAAAAAACAGCGCACGTTTTGAGCTGTAATCTGCGTTTTAACGCGTAAAACAGCATAAAACGACGAATTTTTAGTATTATTTGTTTTTATTAATATTGCTTCTATTTGAACGATTTCAACGATCTAAAATGCTTGAAAATGCTTTATTTTAGTTAAAAACAGCACGTTTAGCTTTAATCAGCGTTTAACGCATAAAACAGCATAAAAACGACGAAATTTTTATTATTCGTTTTTATTAATATTGCGTCTATTTGAACGTGATTTCAACGATCTAAATGCTTGAAAATGCTTTATTTTAGCAAAACAGCACGTTTTGAGTTTTAATCTGCGTTTTAACGCGTAAACCGCATGTAAAAACGACGAAATTTTATTATTCGTTTTTATTAATATTGCGTCTATTTGAACGATTTCAAACGATCTAAAATGCTTGAAAAATGCTTATTATTTTAGCAAAAAAACAGCACGTTTTGAGCTTTAGTCTGCGTTTTCACCGCGTAAAACAGCATAAAAAAACGTGACGAATTTTTATTATTCGTTTTAACAATATTGCTTCATTGAACGATTTCAAATCGATCTAAAATGCTTGAAATGCCTATTTTAACAAAACAGCACGTATTGATCTTTAATCTGCGTTTTAACTCGTAAAACAGCATAAAAACGAGGAATTTTTATTATTCGTTTTTTATTAATATTGCTTCTATTTGAACGATTTCAACGATCTAAAAATGCTTGGAAAATGCTTATTTTAGCAAAACAGCACGTTTTGTGCTTTAATCAGCGTTTTAACGCGTAAAACAGCATAAAAACGACGAATTTGGCTATTCGTTTTTATTAATATTGCGTCTATTTGAACGATTTCAACGATCTAAAATGCTTGAAAATGCTAATTTTAACAAAACAGCACGTTTTGATTTTAATCTGCGTTTAACGCGCGTAAAAACAGCATAAAAACGACGAATTTTTTTTATTATCTGTTTTTATTAATATTGCTTCTATTTGAACGATTTCAACGATCTAAAATGCTTGCACGCTTATTTTAGCAAAAACAGCGTTTTGTTTTAATCTGCGTTTTAACGCGTGTCATACAAAACGTGACGAAATTTTATTATTCGTTTTTATTAATATTGTTTCTATTTGAACGATTTCACCGATCTAAAATGCTTTGAAAATGTTTACGAAGCAAAAACAGCACGTTTTGGTTTTAATCTGCGTTTTAACGGCAAAACAGCATAAAAACGACGAATTTTTTATTATTCGTTTTAATATTGCTTCTATTTGAACGATTTCAACGATCTAAAAATGCTTGAAAAATGCTTTCATTTTTAGCAAAACAGCACGATTTGAGCTTTAATCTGCGTTTTAACGCGTAAAACAGCATAAAACGACGAAATTTATTATTCGTTTTTATTAATATTGCGTCTATTTGAACGATTTTCAACGATCTAAAATGCTTGAAAAATGTTGATTTTAGCAAAACAGCACGTTTTGAGCTTTCTCTTTATTCTGCGTTTTAACGCAGTAAAACAAAAGTACAAAACGACGATTTTTATTATCTGTTTTTATTAATATTGCTTCTATTTGAAATGATTTCAACGATCTTAAAATGCTTGAAAATGTTTATTTTGAAGCAAAACAGCACGTTTTGAGTTTTTAATCTGCGTTTTAACGCGTAAACAGCATAAAACGACGAATTTTTTATTATTCGTTTTTAATAATATTGTTTCTATTTGAACGATTCTTTCAACGATCTAAAAATGCTTGAAAATGCTTTATTTTAGCAAAAACAGCACGTTTTGAGCTTTAATCTGCGTTTTAACGCGTAAAACAGCATAAAATGACGAAATTTTTATTATTCGTTTTTATTAATATTGCTTCTATTTTAACTGATTTCAACGATCTAAATGCTTGAAAATGCTTTTATTTTAGCTAAAACAGCACGTTTTGAGCTTTAATCTGCGTTTTAACGCATAAAAATGGCATAAAAAACGACGAATTTTTTATTATTCGCTGTTTTATTAATATTGCGTCTATTTGGAACGATTTCAAAGTTCTAAAATGCTGAAAATGCTTATTTTAGCAAAAACAGCACGTTTTGAGTTTAATCAGCGTTTTAACGCGTAAAACAGCATAAAAACGACGAAATTTTTATTATTCGTTTTATTAATATTGCTTCTATTTAAGCGATTTCAACGATCTAAAAAAGCTTGAAAATGCTTATTTTAGCAAAACAGCACGTTTTGAGCTTTTTAAACTGCGTTTTAACGCGTAAACAGCTAAAAAGACAGAAATTTTTATTTTTCGTTTTTATTAATATTGCTTCTATTTGAACGATTTCAACGATCTAAAATGCTTTGAAAATGCTTATTTTAGCAAAACAGCACGTTTTGAGCTGTAATCTGCGTTTTATATTAATATTGTTTTTATTTGAACGATTTCAACGATCTAAAATGCTTGAAAATGCTTATTTTAGCAAAACAGCACGTTTTGAGCTTTAATCTGCGTTTTAACGCGTAAAACAGCATAAAACGACGAATTTTTATTATTCGTTTTTAATAATATTGCTTCTATTTGAACGATTTCAAATTCTAAAATGCTTGAAAATGCTTATTTTAGCAAAACAGCACGTTTTGAGCTTTATCGCGTTTTAACGCGTAAAACAGCATAAAACGACAGAAATTTTATTATTCGTTTTTATTAATATTGCGTCTATTTGAACGATTTCAACGATCTAAAATGCTTGAAAATGCTTATTTTAGCAAAACAGCACGTTTTGAGCTTTATTCTGCGTTTTAACGCGTAAAACAGCATAAAACGACGAAATTTTTATTATTCGTTTTTTATTATATTGCGTCTATTTGAACATTTCAACGACCTAAAATGCTTGAAAATGCTTATTTTAGCAAAACAGCACGTTTTGAGCTTTAATCTGCGTTTTAACGCGTAAAACAGCATAAAACGACGAAGTTTTTTATTATTCGTTTTTATTAATATTGCGCTATTTGAACGATT
>NW_027045718.1:35000-70789 GCF_025399875.1 Dalotia coriaria
AATTTTTTTTTAAAAAAAAAAAAACCCCAAATTTTTATTATTCGTTTTTATTAATATTGTTTTTATTTGAACGGGTTTCAACGATCTAAAATGCTTGAAAATGATTATTTTAGCAAAACAGCACGTTTTGAGTTTTAATCTGCGTTTTAACGCGTAAAACAGCATAAAAATGACGAATTTTTTATTATTCGTTTTTTTTAATATTGCTTCTATTTAAACGATTTCAACGATCTAAAAATGCTTGAAAACGCTTATTTTAGCAAAACAGCACGTTTTGAGTTTTTAATCTGCGTTTTTAAAGCGAAAACAGCATAAAAAACGACGAAATTTTTATTATTCGTTTTTATTAATATTGTTTTTATTTGAACGATTTCAACGATCTAAAATGCTTGAAAATGCTTATTTTAGCAAAACTGCACGTTTTGAGTTTTAATCTGCGTTTTAACGCGTAAAACAGCATAAAAACGACGAATTTTTTTTTTATTCGTTTTTATTAATATTGCTTCTATTTGAACGATTTCAACGATCTAAAATGCTTGAAAATGCTTATTTTAGCAAAACAGGACGTTTTGAGCTTAATCTGCGTTTTAACGCGTAAAACAGCATAAAAATCGACGAATTTTTATTATTCGTTTTTATTAATATTGCTTCTATTTAAACGATTTCAACGATCTAAAATGCTTGAAAATGCTTTTATTTTAGCAAAACAGCACATTTTGAGCTTTAATCTGCGTTTTAACGCGTAAAACAGCATAAAAACGACGAATTTTTTATTATTCGTTTTTATTAATATTGCGTCTATTTGAACGATTTCAACGATCTAAAATGCTTGAAAATGCATATTTTAGCAAAACAGCACGTTTTGAGCTTTTATTCTGCGTTTTAACGCGTAAAACAGCATAAAAACGACGAATTTTTATTATTCGTTTTTATTTTATTGTGTCTATTTGAACGATTTCAACGATCTAAAATGTTTGAAAATGCTTTATTTTAGCAAAACAGCACGTTTTGAGCTTTAATCTGCGTTTTAACGCGTAAAACAAAGCATAAAAACGACGAATTTTTATTATTCGTTTTTATTAATATTGCTTCTATTTGAACGATTTCAACGATCTAAAATGCTTGAAAATGCTTATTTTAGCAAAACAGCACGTTTTGAGCTTTAATCTGCGTTTTAACGCGTAAAACAGCATAAAAATGACGAATTTTTATTATTCGTTTTTATTAATATTGCTTATATTTAACGATTTCAACGATCTAAAATTTTGAAAATGCTTATTTTAGCAAAACAGCACGTTTTGAGTTTTAATCTGCGTTTTAAGCGTAAAACAGCATAAAACGACGAAATTTTTATTATTCGTTTTTTTAATATTGCCATTTGAACGATTTCAACGATCTAAAATGCTTGAAAATGCTTATTTTAGCAAAACAGACGTTTTGAGCTTTATTCTGCGTTTTAACGCGTAAAACAGCATAAAACGACGAAATTTTATTTTTCTTTTTATTTTATTGCGTCTATTTGAACGATTTCAACGATCTAAAAAAGTTTGAAAAACTTTTTTTTTGGGAAAAAAAGCACGTTTTGAGTTTAATCTGCGTTTAACGCGTAAAAAAAGCATAAAAAAAGACGAATTTTTATTATTCGTTTTTTTTAAAGTTTTATTTAAGATTTCAACGATCTAAAAAAGCTTAAAATGCTTTTTTGCAAAACAGTACGTTTTGAGTTTAATCTGCGTTTTAACGCGAAAAAAGCATAAAAGACGAATTTTTATTATTCGTTTTTTTTAATATTCTTATTTTAAAAAGATTTCAACGATCTAAAATTTTTGAAAATGTTTTTTTAGCAAAACAGCACGTTTTGAGTTTTAATTGCGTTTTAAAACAAAACAGCATAAAAAAAGACGAAATTTTATTATTCGTTTTTTTTAATATTGCTCTATTTGAACGATTTAACGATCTAAAAAAGTTAAAATGTTATTTTAGCAAAACAGCACGTTTTATTTATTTTGCGTTTTAACGCGTAAAACAGCATGAAAAGAAAATTTTTTTTTTCGTTTTTAATTTTATTGCGTCTATTTAACGATTTCAACGATCTAAAATGCTGAAAATGTTATTTTAGCAAAAAAGCACGTTTTTAGTTTATTTTGCGTTTTAACGCTAAAACAGCATAAAAAAACGAATTTTTTTTATTCGTTTTTAAATTTTTTGCCATTTGAACGATTTCCCCAAAATCTAAAATGCTTAAAATGCTTTTTTTAGCAAAAACAGCACGTTTTGAGCTTTAATCTGCGTTTTTAAAGCGTAAAACAGCATAAAAACGACGAATTTTTTTTTATTTGTTTTTATTAATATTTCTTTATTTAACGATTTCAAGATCTAAAATGCTTGAAAATGCTTATTTTACAAAACAGCACGTTTGAGCTTTAAGCGTTTTAACGCGTAAAACAGCATAAAAAAGACGAAATTTTTTTTATTCGTTTTTATTAATATTGCTTTTATTTGAAGATTTCAACATCTAAAAGCTTTTAAAATGCTTATTTTTGCAAAACAGCACGTTTTGAGTTTAAACTCGTTTTAAGCGTAAAACAGCATAAAACGACGAATTTTTTTTATTCGTTTTATTTTATATTGGCTATTTTAACGGGGTTTCAACGATCTAAAAGCTTGAAAATGTTTTTTTAGAAAAAAGCATTTTGAGTTTTTAAACGCGTTTTAACGCTAAAAAAGCAAAAAACGACGAATTTTATTATTCGTTTTTTTTTAATATTGCGTCATTTGAAAGATTTCAAAAATCTAAAATGCTTGAAAATGTTTTTTTAGAAAACAGCACGTTTTTTTTAACGCGTTTTAACGCTAAAAAAAGCATAAAAAAGACGAATTTTTATTATTCGTTTTTTTTAAAATTTTTTGCTTTTTTTTAAAAGATTTCAAGGGGTCTAAAATGCTTTAAAAAGCTTATTTTACCCCAAAAAAGCACGTTTTGAGCTTTAATCGCGTTTTAAAGGGGTAAAAAAGTAAAACGACGAAATTTTTATTATTGTTTTTATTAATATTGCGTCTATTTGAACGATTTCAACAAACTAAAACTTGAAAAAAGTTATTTTAGCAAAAAAGCACGTTTTGAGTTTTTTTCTGCGTTTTTAAAGGAAAAAAAGAAAAAAGACGAATTTTATTATTCGTTTTTATTAATATTGGTTTAATTGAACGATTTCAACGATCTAAAATGCTTGAAAATGTTTTTTTTTAGCAAAACAGCACGTTTTGAGTTTAACGGTTTTAACGCGAAAAATAAAAACGACGGGTTTTTTATTATTCGTTTTAATAATATTGCGTCAATTGAACGATTTCAACGATCTAAAATGCTTGAAAATGTTTTTTTTAGCAAAAAAACGTTTTAGTTTTTTCGCGTTTTAAAGCTAAAAAAAGCATTAAAAAAGACGAAATTTTTATTATTCGTTTTTATTAAAAAAGCGTCTATTTGAAAAGATTTCAACGATCTAAAATGCTTGAAAAAAGCTTTTTTTAGAAAACGCACGTTTTGGTTTTTTTCGGTTTTAACGCGTAAAAAAGCAAAAAGACGAAAATTTTTTATTTTTTTTTTTTTTGGTTTTTTAATTTAAATTGCTTTCTTTTTTTTAAAAAACCGGATTTTTTTTCCCCCCCCCCCCCCCCCCCAAAAAAAAAAAAAAAAAAAAAAAAAAAAAAAAAAAAAAAAAAAAAAAAAAAACGGAAAAAATTTTTCCCAAAAAAAGCTTTTTTTTAAAAAATTTTTCTTTTTTTTTTTAAATTTCCAAAAAACCAAAAATTTAAAATTTTTTTTAAAAACAGCACGTTTTGGTTTAATCTGCGTTTAACGCGAAAACACATAAAAAAAACAAAAATTTTTTTTTTTTTTTTTAATATTCTTTTATTTGAACGATTTCAACGATCTAAAATGTTTGAAAATGCTTATTTTAGCAAAACAGCACGTTTTGAGCTTTAATCTGCGTTTTAACGCGTAAAACAGCATAAAACGACGAATTTTTATTATTCGTTTTTATTAATATTGCTTCTATTTGAACGATTTCAACGATCTAAAATGCTTGAAAATGCTTATTTTAGCAAAACAGTACGTTTGAGCTTTAATCTGCGTTTTAACGCGTAAAACACATAAAACGCGAATTTTTATTATTCGTTTTTATTAATATTGCTTCTATTTGAACGATTTCAACGATCTAAAATGCTTGAAAATGCTTATTTTAGCAAAACAGTACGTTTTGAGCTTTTAATCTGCGTTTTAACGCGTAAAACAGCATAAAAACGACGAATTTTTATTATTCGTTTTTATTAATATTGCGTCTATTTGAACGATTTCAACGATCTAAAATGCGAAAATGCTTATTTTAGCAAAACAGTACGTTTTGAGCTTTAATCTGCGTTTTAACGCGTAAAACAGCATAAAATCGACGAATTTTTATTATTCGTTTTTTATTTATTGCCGTCTATTTGAACGATTTCAACGATCTAAAATGTTTGAAAATGCTTATTTTAGCAAAACAGCACGTTTTGAGCTTTAATCTGCGTTTTAACGCGTAAACAGCATAAAACGACGAATTTTTTTATTATTCGTTTTTATTAATATTGCTTCTATTTGAACGATTTCAACGATCTAAAATGCTTGAAAATGCTTATTTTAGCAAAACAGTACGTTTTGAGCTTTAATCTGCGTTTTAACGCGTAAAACAGCATAAAATCGACGAATTTTTATTATTCGTTTTTATTAATATTGCTTCTATTTGAACGATTTCAACGATCTAAAATGCTTGAAAATGCTTATTTTAGCAAAACAGTACGTTTTGAGCTTTAATCTGCGTTTTAACGCGTAAAACATCATAAAACGACGAAATTTTTATTATTCGTTTTTTATTTTATTGCGTCTATTTGAACGATTTCAACGATCTAAAATGCTTGAAAATGCTTATTTTAGCAAAACAGCACGTTTTGAGCTTTAATCTGCGTTTTAACGCGTAAAACACATAAAACGACGTACAATTTTATTATTCGTTTTTTATTAATATTGCTTTATTTGAACGATTTCAACGATCTAAAATGCTTGAAAATGCTTATTTTAGCAAAACAGCACGTTTGAGCTTTAATCTGCGTTTTAACGCGTAAAACACATAAAACGACGAAATTTTATTATTCGTTTTTATTAATATTGCCGTCTATTTGAACGATTTCAACGATCTAAAATGCTTGAAAATGCTTATTTTAGCAAAACAGCACGTTTTGAGCTTTTATTCCGCGTTTTAACGCGTAAAACAGCATAAAACGACGAAATTTTTATTATTCGTTTTTATTTTTATTGCGTCTATTTGAACGATTTCAACGATCTAAAATGCTTGAAAATGCTTATTTTAGCAAAACAGCACGTTTGAGCTTTAATCTGCGTTTTAACGCGTAAAACAGCATAAAAACGACGAATTTTTTATTATTCGTTTTTATTAATATTGCGTCTATTTGAACGATTTCAACGATCTAAAATGCTTGAAAATGCTTATTTCAGCAAAACAGTACGTTTTGAGCTTTAATCTGCGTTTTAACGCGTAAAACAGCATAAAACGACGAATTTTTATTATTCGTTTTTATTAATATTGCTTCTATTTGAACGATTTCAACGATCTAAAATTCTTGAAAATGCTTATTTTGCAAAACAGCACGTTTTGAGCTTTAATTCTGCGTTTTAACGCGTAAAACAGCATAAAACGACGAAATTTTTATTATTCGTTTTTATTAATATTGCTTCTATTTGAACGATTTCAACGATCTAAAATGCTTGAAAATGCTTATTTTAGCAAAACAGCACGTTTTGAGCTTTTAATCTGCGTTTTAACGCGTAAAACAGCATAAAACGACAGAATTTTTATTATTCGTTTTTATTTATTTGCGTCTATTTGAACGATTTCAACGATCTAAAATGCTGAAAATGCTTATTTTAGCAAAACAGCACGTTTTGAGCTTTAATCTGCGTTTTAACGCGTAAAACAGCATAAAACGACGAATTTTTATTATTCGTTTTTATTAATGTGCGTCTATTTGAACAGATTTCAACGATCTAAAATGCTTGAAAATGCTTATTTTAGCAAACAGCACGTTTTGACTTTAATCTGCGTTTTAACGCGTAAAACAGCATAAAAACGACGAATTTTTATTATTCGTTTTTATTAATATTCTCATATTTGAACGGGATTTCAACGATCTAAAATGCTTGAAAATGCTTATTTAGCAAAACAGCACGTTTTGAGCTTTAATCTGCGTTTTAACGCGTAAAAGCATAAAAACGACGAAATTTTTATTATTCGTTTTTTATTAATATTGCGTCTATTTGAACGAGTTTCAACGATCTAAAATGCTTGAAAATGCTTATTTTAGCAAAACAGCACGTTTTGAGCTTTAATCTGCGTTTTAACGCGTAAAACAACATAAAACGACGAATTTTTTATTATTCGTTTTATTAATATTGCTTCTATTTGAACGATTTCAACGATCTAAAATGCTTGAAAATGCTTATTTAGCAAAACAGCACGTTTGAGCTTAATCTGCGTTTAACGCGTAAAACAGCATAAAAACGACGAATTTTATTATTCGTTTTTTATTATATTGCGTCTATTTGAACGATTTCAACGATCTAAAATGCTTGAAAATGCTTATTTTAGCAAAACACACGTTTGAGCTTTATCTGCGTTTTAACGCGTAAAACACATAAAACGACGAAATTTTATTATTCGTTTTTTATTTTGCGTCTATTTGAACGATTTCAACGATCTAAATGCTTGAAAATGCTTATTTAGCAAAACAGCACGTTTGAGCTTTAATCTGCGTTTTAACGCGTAAAACACATAAAACGACGAATTTTATTATTCGTTTTTATTAATATTCTCTTTGAACGATTTCAACGATCTAAAATGCTTGAAAATGCTTATTTTAGCAAAACAGCACGTTTGAGCTTTTAATCTGCTTTTAACGCGTAAAACAGCATAAAACGACGAAATTTTATTATTCGTTTTTATTTTTATTGCGTCTATTTGAACGATTTCAACGATCTAAAATGCTTGAAAATGCTTATTTTAGCAAAACAGCACGTTTGAGCTTTAATCTGCGTTTTAACGCGTAAAACAGCATAAAACGACGAATTTTTATTATTCGTTTTTATTAATATTGCGTCTATTTGAACGATTTCAACTATCTAAAAATGCTTGAAAATGCTTATTTTACAAAACACACGTTTTGAGCTTTAATCTGCGTTTTAACGCGTAAAACAGCATAAAACGACGAAATTTTATTATTCGTTTTTATTATATTGCTCTATTAACGTTTCACGATCTAAATCTTGAAAATGCTTATTTTGAAAAAGCGTTTGAGCTTTAATCTGCGTTTTAACGCGTAAAACAGCATAAAACGACGAATTTTTATTATTCGTTTTTATTAATATTGCTTCTATTTGAACGATTTCAACGATCTAAAATGCTTGAAAATGCTTATTTTAGCAAAACAGCACGATTGAGCTTTAATCTGCGTTTTAACGCGTAAAACAGCATAAAAACGACGAAATTTTTATTATTCGTTTTTATTTTATTGCGTCTATTTGAACGATTTCAACGATCTAAAATGCTGAAAATGCTTATTTTAGCAAAACAGTACGTTTTGAGCTTTATTCTGCGTTTTAACGCGTAAAACAGCACAAAACGACGAAATTTTTATTATTCGTTTTTATTTTATTGCGTCTATTTGAACGATTTCAACGATCTAAAATGCTTGAAAATGCTTATTTTAGCAAAACAGCACGTTTTGAGCTTTAGTCTGCGTTTTAACGCGTAAAACAGCATAAAAACGACGAATTTTTATTATTCGTTTTTATTAATATTGCTTCTATTTGAACGATTTCAACGATCTAAAATGCTTGAAAATGCTTATTTTAGCAAAACAGCACGTTTTGAGCTTTAATCTGCGTTTTAACGCGAAAAACAGCATAAAACGACGAAATTTTTATTATTCGTTTTTATTAATATTGCTTCTATTTGAACGATTTCAACGATCTAAAATGCTTGAAAATGCTTATTTTAGCAAAACTGCACGTTTTGAGCTGTAATCTGCGTTTTAACGCGTAAAACAGCATAAAAACGACGAATTTTTTATTATTCGTTTTTATTAATATTGCTTCTATTTGAACGATTTCAACGATCTAAAATGCTTGAAAATGCTTATTTTAGCAAAACAGCACGTTTTGAGCTTTAATCTGCGTTTTAACGCGTCAAACAGCATAAAACGACGAATTTTAATTATTCGTTTTTATTAATATTGCGTCTATTTGAACGATTTCAACGATCTAAAATGCTTGAAAATGCTTATTTTAGCAAAACAGCACGTTTTGAGCTTTAATCTGCGTTTTAACGCGTAAAACAGCATAAAATGACGATTTTTATTATTCGTTTTATTAATATTGCTTCTATTTAAACGATTTCAACGATCTAAAATGCTTGAAAATGCTTATTTTAGCAAAACAGCACGATTTGAGCTTTAATCTGCGTTTTAACGCGTAAAACAGCATAAAACGACGAAATTTTATTATTCGTTTTTATTAATATTGCTTGTATTTGAATGATTTCAACGATCTAAAATGCTTGAAAATGCTTATTTTAGCAAAACAGCACGTTTTGAGCTTTAATCTGCGTTTTAACGCGTAAAACAGCATAAAAACGACGAATTTTTATTATTCGTTTTTATTAATATTGCGTCTATTTGAACGATTTCAACGATCTAAAATGCTTGAAAAGCTTAACAAAAAACGTTTTGATTTTTAATCTCGCTTTAACGTAAAACACTAAAACGCGAAATTCTTATTTTGAATTAATATTGCGTTACTTTTGAACGATTCAACGATCTAAAAGCTTGAAAATGCTTATTTTAGCAAAACAGCACGTTTTGAGCTTTTTAAACAACGTTTTTAAAATAAAACCCCGTTTAAAAAGACGAAAATTTTTTTTCGTTTTATTTAAAATTTGCTTTTTAAAGGTTTCCCAAAGATCAAAAAGCTTGAAAATGAAAAGTTAGCAAAAAAAAGCACGTTTTGGGCTTTTTTTCTGCGTTTTTAAAGCGTAAAAAAGGGGAAAAAAAAGAAATTTTTATTATTTGTTTTATTAATTTGCGTCTATTTGAACGATTTCAACGTCCCAAAAAAGCTTGAAAATGCTTATTTTAGCAAAACGGGGCCCTTTTGAGGGTTTAATCCGCGTTTTTTAACCGGGGTAAAACGGGATAAAAAAGACGAATTTTTTTTTAAATTCGTTTTATTAATATTGCTTCTATTTGAAACGATTTCAACGATCTTTGGAAAATGCTTATTTTAGCAAAACAGCCGTTTTTAGCTTTAATCTGCGTTTTTTAAAGCGTAAAACAAGCCAAAAAAGACAATTTTTATTTTCGAAAATTTAAAATTTTCGTCTATTTGAACACCCTCGATCCAAAATGCTTGAAAATGCCCAATTTTTGCCAAAACGGGATTTTGAGCTTTATTCTGCGTTTTAACGCGTAAAACCATAAAACGACAAAATTTTTTTTATTCTTTTTTTTTTTTTGTGCGTTTTTAACGGTTTCAACCCCATCTAAAAAAAGCGAAAATCTTATTTTTTTGCAAAACAGCACGTTTTTAGGGTTTTTAAACTGCCCTTTTAACGCGTAAAAACGCAAAAAATTACGAATTTTTTTTTTATTCGTTTTTTTTTTAATATTGCTTCTATTTGAACGATTTTTAACGATCTAAAATGCTTGAAAATGCATTTTAGCCAAAAAAAGCACGATTTGAGCTTTTTAAACTGCGTTTTAACGCGTAAAAAAACATAAAAAAGGCGAAATTTTTATTATTCGTTTTTTATTAATATTGCGTCTATTTGAACGATTTCAAATCTAAAATGCTTGAAAATGCTTATTTTTGCAAAAAAGCACGTTTTTAAGGGTTTTTTTCTGCGTTTTTTCGCGTAAAACAGCATAAAACGACGGAAAATTTTTTTATTGGGTTTTTTTTTTTGTACGTCTATTTGAACGGTTTTAACGTCTGAAATGCGAAAATCTGATTTTAGCAAAAAAGCACGTTTTTTAAACTTTTTAAACTGCCTTTTAACGCGTAAAACAACATAAAAAAGACGAATTTTTTTTTTATTCGTTTTTTATTAATATTCGTCTATTTGAAACGTTTCCCGCTATCTAAAATGCTTGAAAATGCTTATTTTAAAAACAGTACGTTTTTGGGGCTTTAATCGCGTTTTTAAAGCGTAAAACAACATATAAATGACGAATTTTTATTATTCTTTTTTTTTTAAAATTTTTTCTATTTAAACAAATTTCCCAAAGATCTAAAATTCTTGAAAATGCTTATTTTAGCAAAAAAAGCACGTTTTGAGTTTTTTTTCTGCGTTTTAACGCGTAAAAAAAAAAGCATAAAAAAAGACGAAATTTTTATTATTTGTTTTTATTAATATTGCGTCTATTTGAACGATTTCAACGATCTAAAAAAAGCTTGAAAATGCTTTTTTTGAAAACAGCACGTTTTGAGCTTTAATCTGCGTTTTTAACCGCGTAAAACAGCATAAAAAAGACGAATTTTTTTTTATTCGTTTTTATTAAAATTTTTTATTTAAAAGATTTCAACGATCTAAAAAAAGCTTGAAAATGTTTTTTTTTTGCAAAACGGGAAGTTTTGAGTTTTAATCTGCGTTTTAACCCCGTAAAACAAACATAAAAAAAGACGAATTTTTTTTTTTATTCGTTTTAATTAATATTTGGGCTATTTGAACGATTTATCGATCTAAAAAAGCTTTAAAATGATTTTTAGCAAAACAGCACGTTTTTAGTTTTTTCTGCGTTTTTAAAGCAAAAAAAGCATTTAAAAAAGACGAAATTTTTATTAAATTTTTTTATTTTTTTTGCGTCTATTTGAACGATTTCAACGATCTAAAATGCTTGAAAAAAGTTTTTTTTTTAGCAAAAAAAGCACGTTTTAGCTTTTTAAACTGCGTTTTTTCCCCCGTAAAACAGCATAAAAAAACGACGAAATTTTTTTTTTATTCGTTTTTTTTAATATTGCGTCTATTTTTAACGATTTTTAACGATTAAAATGCTTTTAAAAAAGCTTATTTTAGCAAAAAAAAGCACGTTTTTAGTTTTTATTTGCGTTTTTTTCGCGTAAAACAGCATAAAAAACGGGCGAATTTTTATTATTTTGTTTTTTTTAATATTGTTTTTATTTAAAAAGATTTCAACGGGGTTTTTAAAATTTTTAAAAAGCTTATTTTTTCAAAAAAACCACGTTTTGAGTTTTTAAACTGCGTTTAACGCGTAAAACAGCATAAAAAAAGACGAAATTTTTTTTATTCGTTTTTTTAAAAATTGTTTTTATTTGAACGATTTCAACGATCTTTAAAAAGCTTGAAAATGCTTATTTTAGCAAAAAAAGAAGTTTTGAGCTTTTTAAACTGCGTTTTTAAAGCGTAAAACAGCATAAAAACGACGAAATTTTTATTTTCGTTTTTTAAATTTTTTTTGGGCTATTTGAACGATTTCAACGATCTAAAAATGCATGAAAATTTCTTATTTTAGCAAAAAAAGCACGTTTTGAGTTTTTTTCGCGTTTTTAAAGCGTAAAAAAAGCATAAAACGAGAATTTTTATTATTCGTTTTTATTAAAATTGCCCCTTTTAAAGATTTTCAACGATCTAAAAATGCTTCAAAATGCTTATTTTAAACAAAAAAAGCAAGGGTTTTTAGTTTTTAAACTGCGTTTTAACGCGTAAAAAAAGCAAAAAACGACGAATTTTTTTTTATTTTTTTTATTAATATTTCTTCTTTTGGAAAAGATTTCAACGATCTAAAAATGTTAAAATGCTTTTTGGAAAAAGCCTTTTGAAAAATTTTGCCCTTTTCCTAAAAACCCCAAAAAAACCGGGTTTTTTTTTATTCGTTTTTTATTAATATTTGGGCTATTTGAACGATTTCAAAGATCTAAAAAAAGCCGGAAAAAGCTTATTTTAGCAAAACAGCACGTTTTGAGTTTTTAAACTGCGTTTTAACCCCGTAAAAAAGCATAAAAAAACGAATTTTTTTTTATTCGTTTTTTTTTAATATTGTTTTATTTGAAAAGATTTCAACGATCTTAAAGGTTGAAAAAGTTTTTTTTTAGCAAAACAGCACGTTTTGAGTTTTTAAACTGCGTTTTAACGCGTAAAACAGCCCTAAAACGACGAATTTTTTTTTTATTCGTTTTTTTTTAATATTGCGTCTATTTTTAACGATTTCAACGATCTAAAATGCTTGAAAAAAGCTTATTTTAGCAAAAAAGCACGTTTTGAGCTTTAATCTGCGTTTTAACGCGTAAAACAACATAAAACGACGAATTTTTATTATTCGTTTTATATTAATATTGCGTCTATTTGAACGATTTCAACTATCTAAAATGCTTGAAAATGCTTATTTTAGCAAAACAGTACGTTTGAGCTTTAATCTGCGTTTTAACGCGTAAAACAGCATAAAAAAGACGAATTTTTTATTATTCGTTTTTATTAATATTGCTTCTATTTAAACGATTTCAACGATCTAAAATGCTTGAAAATGCTTATTTTAGCAAAACACCACGTTTTGAGCTTTAATCTGCGTTTTAACGCGTAAAACAGCATAAAACGACGAAATTTTTATTATTCGTTTTTATTAATATTGCTTCTATTTGAACGATTTCAACGATCTACAATGCTTGAAAATGCTTATTTTTAGCAAAACAGCACGTTTTGAGCTTTAATCTGCGTTTTAACGCGTAAAACAGCATAAAACGACGAATTTTTTAATATTCGTTTTTATTAATATTGCTTCTATTTGAACGATTTCAACGATCTAAAATGCTTGAAAATGCTTATTTTAGCAAAACAGACGATTTGAGCTTTAATCTGCGTTTTAACGCGTAAACAGCATAAAAACGACGAAATTTTATTATTCGTTTTTTATTTTATTGACGTCTATTTGAACGATTTCAACGATCTAAAATGCATGAAAATGCTTATTTTACAGCAAAACAGTACGTTTTGAGCTTTATTCTGCGTTTTAACGCGTAAAACAGCATAAAACGACGAAATTTTATTATTCGTTTTTATTAATATTGCGTCTATTTGAACGATTTCAACGATCTAAAATGCTTGAAAATGCTTATTTTAAGCAAAACAGCACGTTTTGAGCTTTTAATCTGCGTTTTAACGCGTAAAACAGCATAAAAATGACGAATTTTATTATTCGTTTTATTAATATTGCTTCTATTTGAACGATTTCAACGATCTAAAATGGTTGAAAATGCTTATTTTAGCAAAACAGCACGTTTTGAGCTTTAATCTGCGTTTTAACGCGTAAAACAGCATAAAACGACGAATTTTTATTATTCGTTTTTTATTAATATTGCGTCTATTTGAACGATTTCAACGATCTAAAATGCTTGAAAATGCTTATTTTAGCAAAACTGCACGTTTTGAGCTTTATTCTGCGTTTTAACGCGTAAAACAGCATAAAACGACGGAATTTTTATTATTCGTTTTTTATTTTTATTGCGTCTATTTGAACGATTTCAACGATCTAAAATGCTTGAAAATGCTTATTATAGCAAAACAGCACGTTTTGAGCTTTAATCTGCGTTTTAACGCGTAAAACAAACATAAAAGACGGTTTTTATTCGTTTTTATTAATATTGCTTCTATTTAAAAGATTTCAACGATCTAAAATGCTTGAAAATGCTTATTTTAGCAAAACAGCACGATTTGAGCTTTAATCTGCGTTTTTAACGCGTAAAACAGCATAAAACGACGAAATTCTTATTATTCGTTTTTTATTAATATGCGTCTATTTGAACGATTTCAACGATCTAAAATGCTTGAAAATGCTTATTTTAGCAAAACAGCAGTTTTGAGCTTTATTCTGCGTTTTAACGCGTAAAACGCATAAAACGACGAAATTTTTATTATTCGTTTTTATTTTATTGCGTCTATTTGAACGATTTCAACGATCTACAATGCTGAAAATGCTTATTTTAGCAAAACAGCACGTTTTGAGCTTTAATCGGCGTTTTAACGCGTAAACAGCATAAAACGACGAATTTTTATTATTCGTTTTTATTAATATTGCTTCTATTTGAACGATTTCAACGATCTAAAATGCTTGAAAATGCTTATTTTAGCAAAACAGCACGTTTTGAGCTTTAATCTGAGTTTTAACGCGTAAAACAGCATAAACGACGATTGTTTATTCGTTTTTATTAATATTGCGTCTATTTGAACGATTTCAACGATCTAAAATGCTTGAAAATCTTATTTTAGCAAAACAGCACGTTTTGAGCTTTAATCTGCGTTTTAACGCGTAAAACAGCATAAAACGACGAATTTTTATTATTCGTTTTTATTAATATTGCTTCTATTTGAACGATTTCAACGATCTAAATGCTTGAAAATGCTATTTTAGCAAAACAGCACGATTTGAGCTTTAATCTGCGTTTTAACGCGTAAAACAGCATAAAACGACGAAATTTTTTATTGAAATTCGTTTTTATTAATATTTGCGTCTATTTGAACGATTTCAACGATCTAAAATGCTTGAAAATGCTTATTTTACAAAACAGCACGTTTGAGCTTTATTCTGCGTTTTAAGCGAAAACACATAAAACGACGAATTTTTTATTATTCGTTTTTATTATTTATTGCGTCTATTTGAACGATTTCAACGATCTAAAATGCTTGAAAATGCTTATTCTTAGCAAAACAGCACGTTTTGAGCTTTAATCTGCGTTTTAACGCGTAAAACAGCATAAAACGACGAATTTTTATTATTCGTTTTTATTAATATTGCATCTATTTGAACGATTTCAACGATTAAAATGCTTGAAAATGCTTATTTTAGCAAAACAGCACGTTTTGAGCTTTAATCTGCGTTTTAACGCGTAAAACAGCATAAAACGACGAATTTTTATTATTCGTTTTTATTAATATTGCTTCTATTTGAACGATTTCAACGATCTAAAATGCTTGAAAATGCTTATTTTAGCAAAACAGCACGATTTGAGCTTTATTTGCGTTTTAACGCGTAAAACAGCATAAAACGACGAAATTTTTATTATTCGTTTTATTAATTGCGTCTATTTGAACGATTTCAAACGATCTAAAATGCTTGAAAATGCTTATTTTAAGCAAAACAGCACGTTTTGAGCTTTTATTCTGCGTTTTAACGCGTAAAACAGCATAAAAACGACGAATTTTTATTATTCGTTTTTATTAATATTGCGTCTATTTGAACGATTTCAAGCGATCTAAAATGCTTGAAAATGCTTATTTTAGCAAAACAGCACGTTTTGAGCTTTAATCTGCGTTTTAACGCGTAAAACAGCATAAAACGAGGAATTTTTATTATTCGTTTTTTATTAATATAGCTTCAATTTGAACGATTTCAACGATCAAAATGCATGAAAATGCTTATTTTAGAAAACAGCCGTTTTGAGCTTTATTCTGCGTTTTAACGCGTAAAACGCATAAAACGACAAATTTTTATTATTCGTTTTTATTAATTTGCTTCTATTTGAACGATTTCAACGATCTAAAATGCTTGAAAATGCTTATTTTGCAAAACAGCACGATTTGAGCTTTAATCTGCGTTTTAACGCGTAAACCGCATAAAAACGACGAAATTTTTATTATTCGTTTTTATTAATATTGCGTCTATTTGAACGATTTCAACGATCAAAATGCTTGAAAATGCTTATTTTAGCAAACAGCACGTTTTGAGCTTTATTCTGCGTTTTAACGCGTAAAACAGCATAAAACGACGAAATTTTATTATTCGTTTTTATTTTATTGCGTCTATTTGAACGATTTCACGATCTAAAATGCTTGAAAATGCTTATTTTAGCAAAACAGCACGTTTTTGAGCTGTAATCTGCGTTTTAACGCGTAAAAGAGCATAAAAACGACGAATTTTTTATTATTCGTTTTATTAATATTGCTTCATTTGAACGATTTCAACGATCTAAAATGCTTGAAAATGCTTATTTTAGCAAAACAGCGCGTTTTGACCTTTAATCTGCGTTTTAACGCGTAAAACAGCATAAAAACGACGAATTTTTTATTATTCGTTTTTATTAATATTGCTTCAATTTGAACGATTTCAACGATCTAAAATGCTTGAAAATGCTTATTTTAGCAAAACAGCACGTTTTGAGCTTTAATCTGCGTTTTAACGCGTAAAACAGCATAAAACGACGAATTTATTATTCGTTTTATTAATATTGCTTCAATTTGAACGTTTCAACGATTTAAAATGCTTGAAAATGCTATTTTAGCAAAACAGCACGTTTTGAGCTTTATTCTGCGTTTTAACGCGTAAACAGCATAAAACTGACGAATTTTCATTATTCGTTTTATATTAATATTGCGTCTATTTGAACGATTTCAACGATCTAAATGCGAAAATGCTTATTTTAGCAAAACAGCACGTTTTGAGCTTTAATCTGTTTTAACGCGTAAAACAGCATAAAATGACGAATTTTATTATTCGTTTTTATTAATATTGCTTCTATTTAAACGATTTCAACGATCTAAAATGCTTGAAAATGCTTATTTTAGCAAAACGCCGTTTTGAGCTTTAATCTGCGTTTAACGCGTAAAACAACAAAAACGACGAAATTTTATTATTCGTTTTTATTAATATTGCTCTATTTGAACGATTTCAACGATCTAAAATGCTTGAAAACTTATTTTATGAAAACAGCCGTTTGAGTTTAATCTGCGTTTTAACGCGTAAAAAAGCATAAAACGACGAATTTTTATTATTCGTTTTTTTTAAAATTGCGTCTATTTTGAACAATTTCAACGATCTAAAAAAGCTTGAAAATGCTTATTTTAGCAAAACAGCACGTTTTTAGGGTTTAATCTGCGTTTTAACGCGTAAAACAGCATAAAATGACGAATTTTTATTATTCGTTTTTTTTAATTGCTTCTATTTAAACGATTTCAACGATCTAAAATGCTTAAAATGCTTATTTTAGCAAAACAGCACGTTTTGAGTTTTTAAACTGCGTTTTAACGCGTAAAACACATAAAAAAGACGAATTTTTATTATTCGTTTTATTAATATTGCTTCTATTTGAACGATTTCAACGATCTAAAATGCTTGAAAACGCTTATTTTAGCAAAAAAGCACGTTTTGAGTTTTAATCTGCGTTTTTAAAGCGTAAAACAAGCAAAAAACGACGAATTTTTATTATTCGTTTTTATTAATTGCGTCTATTTGAACAATTTCAACGATCTAAAATGCTTGAAAATGCTTATTTTAGCAAAACAGCACGTTTTGAGCTTTAATCTGCGTTTTAACGCGTAAAACAGCATAAAAACGACGAATTTTTATTATTCGTTTTTATTAATATTGCGTCTATTTGAACGAAATTTTAACGATCTAAAATGCTTGAAAATGCTTATTTTAGCAAAAAAGCACGTTTTGAGCTTTAATCTGCGTTTTAACGCGTAAAACAGCATAAAACGACGAAATTTTTATTATTGTTTTTTTATTATTGCTTCTATTTGAACGATTTCAACGTCTAAAATTGAAAATTTATTTTAGAAAACAGCACGTTTTGAGCTTTAATCTGCGTTTTAACGCGTAAAACGCATAAAACGACGAATTTTTATTATTCTTTTTTAATATTTTATTTGAACGATTTAACGATCTAAAAGCTTTGAAAATGCTTATTTTGCAAAACAGCGTTTTGAGCTTTTAATAGCTTTTAACGCGTAAACAAATAAATACACGAAATTTTTATTATTCGTTTTATTTGAAATGCTTCTATTTGAACGATTTCAAGCTTAATTGCTTTAACGAAAATCGTTTTTAGCAAAACACGTTTTAGCTTAATCTGCGTTTTAAGCGTTTTAAACGTTCATTAAACTGTTTTACGCGTAAAAAAAGCATAAAAACGACGAATTTTTTTTTATTCGTTTTTATTAAATTGCTTCTATTTGAACGATTTTAACGATCTAAAATGCTTGAAAATGTTATTTTAGAAAACAGCACGTTTTTAGTTTAATCTGCGTTTTAACGCGTAAAACAGCATAAAAACGACGAAATTTTTATTATTCGTTTTTTATTAATATTGCATCTATTTGAACATTTTAACGATCTAAAATGCTTTAAAATGCTTATTTTAAAACAAAACAGCACGTTTTGAGTTTATTCTGGGTTTTTAAAGCGTAAAAACAAAAAACGCGATATTTTTATTATTCGTTTTTATTTTATTGCGTCTATTTGAACGATTTCAACGATCAAAAGCTGAAAAAGCTTATTTTAGCAAAACAGCACGTTTTCTTTAATCTGCGTTTTCCGTAAAACAGCATAAAAAAAGACGAAATTTTTTTTTTATTCGTTTTTATTAATAGATCTATTTGAACGATTTAACGATCTAAAAAAGCTTGAAAATGCTTATTTTTTAAAAAAAGCCTGTTTTGAGCTTTTTAAACTGCGTTTTAACGCGTAAAACAGCATAAAAACGACAAATTTTTTTTTATTCGTTTTTAATATTGTTCATTTAACGATTTCAACGATCTAAAATGCTTGAAAATGCTTTTTTTTGCAAAAAAAAAGTTTTGAGCTTTTTAAACTCGTTTTTAAAGCGTAAAAACAAAACATAAAAACGACGAATTTTTTTTTATTCGTTTTTATTAATAGTTCAATTTGAAGATTTAAAGATCTAAAAAGCTTGAAAATGCTTATTTTAGCAAAACAGCACGTTTTTTAGTTTATTTTGCGTTTTAACGCGTAAAACAGCATAAAAAAAGACGAAATTTTATTATTCGTTTTTTTTAATAGCTATTTGAACGATTTCAACGATCTAAAATGCTTGAAAATGCTTATTTTAGCAAAACAGCACGTTTTGAGCTTTAATCTGCGTTTTAACGCGTAAAAAAAGCATAAAATGACGAATTTTATTATTCGTTTTATTATTGCTTCTATTTAAAACCATTTCAACGATCTAAAAATGCTTGAAATGCTTATTTTAGCAAAACAGCACGTTTTGAGTTTTAATCTGCGTTTAACGCGCAAAACAGCATAAAACGACGAAATTTTATTATTCGTTTTGCCATTGCATCTATTTGAACGATTTCAACGATCTAAAATGCTTCTGAAATGCTTATTTCAGCAAAACAGCACGTTTTGAGCTTTTATTCTGCGTTTTAACGCGTAAAAACAGCATAAAACGTCGATATTTTTATTATTCGTTTTTATTTTTTATTGCGTCTATTTGAATCGACTTCAACGATCTAAAATGCTTTGAAAATGCTTTTATGTATTTTAGCAAAAACAGCATCGTTTTGAAAAGCTTTAATCTGCGTTTTAACGCGTAAAACAGCATAAAAAAAACGACGAAATTTTTTATTATTCGTTTTTATTAATATTGCATCTATTTGAACGATTTCAACGGATCTAAAATGCTTGAAAATGCTTATTTTACAAAACAGCTCGTTTGAGTTTAATCTGCGTTTTAACGCGTAAAACAGCATAAAAACGACGAATTTTTTTATTCGTTTTGTTAATATTGCTTCTATTTTAACGATTTCAACGATTCAAAATGCTTGAAAATGCTTTATTTTAGCAATACAGCACGTTTTGAGCTTTAATCTGCGTTTTAACGCGTAAAACAAAAGCAGAAAAACGACGAATTTTTATTATTCGTTTTTATTAATGTTGCTTCTATTTGAACGATTTCAACGATCTAAAATGCTTGAAAATGCTTTATTTTAGCAAAACAGCATCGTTTTGAGCTTTTAATCTGCGTTTTAACGCGTAAACAGCATAAAAACGATTGGAAATTTTTATTATTCGTTTTTTATTAATATTGCGTCTATTTGAACGATTTCAACGATCTAAAATGCTTTTTGAAAAGTTTATTTTAGCAAAACAGCACGTTTTGAGTTTAATCTGCGTTTTAACGGCGTAAACAGCATAAAATGACGAATTTTTATTATTCGTTTTATTATTATTATTGTTTATTTTAAAACCATTTTAACGATCTAAAATGCTTTTCTGAAAATGCTTATTTTAAAGCAAAACAGCACGTTTTGAGTTTTAATCTGCGTTTTAACGCGTAAAACAGTATAAAAACGACGAAATTTTTATTATTCGTTTTTTTTAATATTGCTTCTATTTTAACGATTTCAACGATCTAAAATGCTTGAAAAATGCTTATTTTAGCAAAACAGCACGTTTTTTAGCTGTAATCTACGATTTAACGCGAAAACAGCATAAAACGACGAATTTTTATTATTCGTTTTATTATATTGCCTATTTTGAACGATTTCAACGATCTAAAATGCTTGAAAATGCTTATTTTAGCAAAACAGCACGTTTTGAGTTTTAATCTGCGTTTTAACGCGTAAAACAGCATAAAAAAGACGAATTTTTTTTTATTCGTTTTATTAATATTTCTTCAATTTGAACGATTTGAACGATCTAAAGCTTGAAAATGCTTATTTTAGCAAACAGCACGTTTTGAGCTTTATTCTGCGTTTAACGCGTAAAAACAGCATAAAAAAGACGAAATTTTTTATTATTCGTTTATATTAATATTGCGTCTATTTGAAAAGATTTCAACGATCTAAAATGCTTGAAAATGCTTATTTTAGCAAAAACAGCACGTTTTGAGTTTAATCTGCGTTTTAACGCGTAAAACAGCATAAAAACGACGAATTTTATTATTCGTTTTTATTAATATTGCTTCAATTTGAACGATTTCAACGATTAAAATGCTTGAAATGCTTATTTTAGCAAAACAGCACGTTTTGAGCTTTAATCTGCGTTTTAACGCGTAAAACAGCATAAAAATGACGAATTTTTTATTATTCGTTTTTATTAATATTGCTTCTATTTAGAAAAACCATTTCAACGATCTAAAATGCTTGAAAATGCTTATTTTAGCAAACAGCACGTTTTGAGCTTTTAATCTGCGTTTAACGCGTAAACAGCATAAAACGACAGAAATTTTTTATTATTATTCGTTTTTATTAATATTGCATCTATTTGAACGATTTCAACGATCTAAATGCTTGAAAATACTTATTTTAGCAAACAGCACGTTTTGAGCTTTATTCTGCGTTTTAACGCGTAAAACAACATAAAACGTCGATATTTTTTATTATTCGTTTTTTATTTTTGTATTGCGTCTATTTGAACGATTTCAACGATCTAAAATGCTTGAAAATGCTTATTTTAGCAAAACAGCACGTTTTGAGGCTTTAATCTGCGTTTTAACGCGTAAAACAGCAGCATAAAAACGACGAAATTTTTATTATTCGTTTTTTTATTAATATTGCATCTATTTGAACGATTTCAACGATCTGGAAATGCTTGAAAATGCTTATTTTAGCAAAACAGCTCGTTTTTGAGCTTTTAATCTGCGTTTAACGCGTAAAACAGCATAAAACGACGAATTTTTTATTATTCGTTTTATTAATATTAGCGCTATTTTAACGATTTCAACGATCTAAAATGCTTGAAAATGCTTATTTTAGCAAAACAGCACGTTTTGAGCTGTAATCTGATTTAACGCGTAAACGAAAAAGCATAAAACGACAATTTTTATTATTCGTTTTATTAATATTGCTTCTATTTGGTGATTTCAACGATCTAAAATGCTTGAAAATGCTTATTTTAGCAAAACAGCACGTTTTGAGAAGCTTTAATCTGCGTTTTAACGCGTAAACAGCATAAAACGGCGATTTTTATTATTCGTTTTTTTTATTAATATTGCTTCAATTTGAACGATTTCAACGATCTAAAATGCTTGAAAATACTTATTTTAGCAAAACAGCACGTTTTTGAGCTTTTAATCTGCGTTTTAACGCGTAAAACAACAAAAACGACGAATTTTTTTATTATTCGTTTTTTTATTAATATTGCTTCAATTTGAACGATTTGAACGATCCTAAAATGCTTGAAAATGCTTATTTTAGCAAAACAGCACGTTTTGAGCATTCTGCGTTTTTAACGCGTAAAACAGCATAAAACGACGAAATTTTTATTATTCGTTTTATATTAATATTGCGTCTATTTAGACATTTTCAACGATCTAAAATGCTTGAAAATGTACTTATTTTAGCAAAACAGCACGTTTTGAGCGCGAAATCTGCACGTTTTTAACGCGTAAAACAGCATAAAACGACGGGTACATTATTCGTTTTTTATTAATATTTGCTTCAGCGAATTTGAACGATTTCCAGCGATCTAAAATGCTTGAAAATGCTTATTTTAGCAAAACAGCACGTTTTGAGCTTTAATCTGCGTTTTAACGCGTAAAACAGCATAAAAACGACGAAAGATTTTTATTATTCGTTTTTTATTAATGTTAGCTATTTGAACGATTTCCAACGATCTAAAAATGCTTGAAAATGCTTATTTTAGCAAAAACAGCACGTTTTGAGCTTTAATCTGCGTTTTAACGCGTAAAACAACATAAAACGACAGGGAATTTTTATTATTCGTTTTTTTATTAATGGCCCGTCTATTTGAACGATTTCAACGATCTAAAATGCTTGAAAAAGCATTTTTAGCAAAACAGCACGTTTGAGCTTTTAATCTGCGTTTTAACGCGTAAAACAGCATAAAAATGACGAATTTTTATTATTCGTTTTTATTAATATTGCTTCTATTTAAAACCATTTTCAACGATCACAAAATGCTTGAAAATGCTTATTTTAGCAAAACAGCACGTTTTGAGCTTTTAATCTGCGTTTTAACGCGTAAAACAACATAAAAACGACGAAATTTTATTATTCGTTTTTATTAATATTAGCTACAATTTACAGACGATTTCCAGCGATCTAAAATGCTTGAAAATGCTTATTTTAGCAAAACAGCACGTTTTTGAGCTGCTTAATCTACGATTTAACGCGTAAAACAGCATAAAACGACGAATTTTTATTATTTCGTTTTTTATTAATATTGCTTCTATTTGAACGATTTCAACGATCTAAAATGCTTGAAAATGCTTATTTTAGCAAAATATAGCGCACGTTTTGAGCTTAATCTGCGTTTTAACGCGTAAAACAGCATAAAAACGACGAATTTTTATTATTCGTTTTTATTAATATTGCTTCAATTTGAACGATTTCAACGATCTAAAATGCTTGAAAATACTTATTTTAGCAAAACAGCACGTTTTGAGCTTTAATCTGCGTTTTAACGCGTAAAACAGCATAAAACGACGAATTTTTATTATTCGTTTTTTTTTATTAATATTGCTTCAATTTGAACGATTTCAGCGATCTAAAATGCTTGAAAATGCTTATTTTAGCAAAACAGCACGTTTTGAGCTTTTATTCTGCTACGTTTTAACGCGTAAAACAGCATAAAAACGGCAGAAATTTTTTATTATTCGTTTTATATTAATATTGCGTCTATTTGAACGATTTCAACGTCTAAAATGCTTGAAAATGCTTATTTTAGCAAAACAGCACGTTTTGAGCTTTTAATCCAGCGTTTTAACGCGTAAAAACAGCATAAAACGACGAAATTTTATTATTCGTATTTTTATTTTTATTGCGTCTATTTGAACGATTTCAACGATCTAAAAATGTAAGAAAATGCTTATTTTAGCAAACAGCACGTTTTGAGCTTAATCCTGCGTTTTAACGCGTAAAACAGCATAAAAACGACGAATTTTTTATTATTCGTTTTTATTAATATTGCGTCTATTTGAACGATTTCAACGATCTAAAATGTTCGAAAATGCTTATTTTAGCAAAACAGCACGTTTTGAGCTTTATTCTACGTATTAACGCGTGGAACAGCATAAAAACGACGAAATATTTATTATTCGTTTTTTTTATTTTATTGTGTCTATTTGAACGATTTCAACGATCTAAAATGCTTGAAAATGCTTATTTTAGCAAAACAGCACGTTTTGAGCTTTAATCTGCGTTTTAACGCGTAAAACAGCATAAAAACGACGAATTTTTTATTATTCGTTTTTATTAATATTGCTTCTATTTAAACGATTTCAACGATCTAAAATGCTTGAAAATGCTTATTTTAGCAAAACACGCACGTTTGAGCTTTTTAAACCCGTTTTTTAAAGCGTAAAAAAGCATAAAAAAAACGAATTTTTTTATTCGTTTTTTTTTAATATTCTTCAATTTTAAACGGTTTCAACGATCCAAAAAAGGGGGCCCTTTTTTTAGCAAAACAGCACGTTTTGAGCTTTTTCTGCGTTTTAACGCGTAAAACAGCATAAAAAAGGAATTTTTTTTTATTCGTTTTTTTTTAATAATTCTTCAATTTGAACGATTTGAACGATCTAAAATGCTTGAAAAGAAACAAAGGGGTTTTTAGCTTTTTTGCGTTTTAAGCGTAAAAAAAGCATAAAAACGACGGGGAAAAATTTTTTTATTCGTTTTATATTAATATTGGGGTCTTTTGGGGAAAAGTTTTTAGCCCTCCAAAAAACTTTTAAAAAGCTTATTTTGGGAAAAAAGGGACGTTTTTAGCTTTTAATCTGCGTTTTAACGCGTAAAACGGGATAAAACGACGAATTTTTTATTATTCGTTTTTATTAATATTGCTTCAATTTAAAAAAAAATTTTAACGATCTAAAAATGCTTTTTATTTTTTGCAAAACAGCCCTTTTGGGGCTTTTTCTCGTTTTAACGCGTAAAACAACATAAAAAAAGACGAATTTTTATTTTGTTTTTTATTAAAATTTTTTTCTATTTGAACATTTTAACGATCTAAAATGCTTGAAAATGCTTATTTTTGCAAAAAAGCCGATTTTGAGCTTTAATCTGCGTTTTTAAAGCGTAAAAAAGCATAAAACGACGAAATTTTTTATTCGTTTTTTTTTAATATTCGTCTATTTGAACGATTTCAACGATCTAAAATGCTTTTAAAATACTTTTTTAAACAAAACCCGCACGTTTGAGCTTTATTCTGCGTTTTAACCCTAAACAAAAACGACGAAATTTTATTATTCTTTTTTTTTTTTATTGCGTCTATTTGAACGGGGTTTCAACGATCTAAAATGCTTTTAAAATGCTTATTTTAGCAAAAAGCACGTTTTGGAAAACTTTAATCTGCGTTTCAACCCTAAAACAGCATAAAACGGCAATTTTTTTTTATTCGTTTTTTTTAATTTTTCTATTTGAACGATTTCAACGATCTAAAATGCTTGAAAATGCTTATTTTAGCAAAACAGCACGTTTGAGCTTTAATCTACGTTTTTTAAAGCGTAAAACAGCATAAAACGACGAAATTTTATTATTCGTTTTTTTTTTTTAATATTGCGTCTATTTGAACGATTTCAACGATCTAAAATGCTTGAAAAAAACTTATTTTAGCAAAAACAGCACGTTTTTAGGCTTTAATCTGCGTTTTAACGCGTAAAACAACATAAAAAAGACGGTTTTTTATTTTTCGTTTTATTAATAGTTTTTATTTAAAAACCCTTTCAACGATCAAAAAGCTTGAAAATGCTTTTTTTTTAAAAAACAAAACACGTTTTGAGCTTTAATTCGTTTTCGCGTAAAACAGCATAAAAGCAGAAAAATTATTCGTTTTTTTTTAATATTCCTATTTGAACATTTCAACGATCTAAAATGCTTGAAAGAAAACATTTTTGCAAAACAGCACGTTTTGAGCTGTAATCCGGAAATTTTAACCCCTAAAACAGGGGGAAAAAAGGCAAAATTTTTTTTTTTGTTTTTTTTTTAAATTTCTTCTATTTGAACGTTTCAACGTCTAAAAATGCTTGAAAATGCATTTTAGCAAAAAAGCACGTTTTTAGCTTTTTCCCTTTTAAACCCTAAAACAGCATAAAAAAGACGAATTTTTTTTATTCGTTTTTTAATTTTTTGCTTCAATTTGAACGATTTCCCCGTCTAAAATGCTTGAAAATGCTTATTTTAAACAAAAAAAGCCGTTTTGAGCTTTTTAAACTGCGTTTTTAAAGCGTAAAAAAACATAAAACGACGGGGACATTATTGGGTTTTTTTTAATATTTTCTTCAATTTGAACGATTTCAACGATCTAAAATGCTTGAAAATGCTTATTTTTTGCAAAAAAGGGACGTTTTGAGCTTTTTTCCGGGGTTTTTAAAGTAAAAGCAAAATAAAAAAGGCAAAATTTTTTTTTATTCGTTTTTTTATTAATATTGCGTCTATTTGAACGTTTCAGCGATCTAAAAAAGGGTTTTAAAATGCTTGGCCAAACAAAAACAGCACGTTTTTAGCTTTAATCAGCGTTTTAACGCGTAAAACAACATAAAACGACGAAATTTTTTTTATTCGTATTTTTTTTTTTAAATTTCGTCTATTTGAACGGGGTTTCAACGATCAAAATGCTTGAAAAAGCTTATTTTTGCAAAACAGCACGTTTGAGCTTTAATCCCGCGTTTTAAGCGTAAAACAGCATAAAAAAGACGAAATTTTTTTTTATTCGTTTTTATTAATTGGCCCTCTATTTGAACGATTTCAACGATCTAAAATGTTCAAAAAGCTTATTTTAACCCAAAAAGGGACGTTTTGGTTTATTCGTATTAACGCGTGGAAAACATAAAAAAGACGGTATTTATTATTCGTTTTTTTTTTTATTGTTCTATTTAACGTTTTAACGATCTAAAATGCTTGAAAATGCTTATTTTAGCAAAAAAGCACGTTTTTAGCTTTTTTCCGCGTTTAACGCGTAAAACAACATAAAAAAGACGAAATTTTTTTTATTCGTTTTTTTTTAATTTGCGTCCCATTTGAACGTTTTTAAAGATCTTCTTGAAAATTCTTATTTTGGGAAAACAGCACGTTTTGAGCTTTAATCTGCGTTTTTAAAGCGTAAACAGCATAAAACGGAAATTTTTTTATTATTCGTTTTTTTTTAATATTGCGTCTTTTGAACCCCATTTCAGCGATCTAAAAAGCTTTAAAATACTTATTGTAGCAAAACAGGCCCTTTTGAGCTTTAATCCGTTTTGGAAAAAAGGGATAAAACGACAATTTTTTTTATTCGTTTTTTTTTAATATTCTTCTATTTGAACGATTTTTAACGATCTAAAATGCTTGAAAAAGCTTATTTTAGCAAAACAGCACGTTTGAGCTTTAATCTGCGTTTTAACGCGTAAAACGTATAAAAACGACGAAATTTTTATTATTCGTTTTTTATTAATATTGCGTCTGTTGAACGATTTTAACGATCACAAATAGCAGAAAAGTGCTTATTTTATCATAAAACAGCACGTTTGAGCTTTAATCTGCGTTTTAACGCGTAAAACAGCTTTATAAAACGACAATTTTTTATTATTCGTTTTTATTAATATTGCGTCTGTTGAACAGTTTCAACGATCCTAAAATGCTTAAGAAAATGCTTATTAGCAAAAACAGCACGTTTTGAGCTTTTAATCCTGCGTTTTAACGCGTAAAACAACATAAAACGACGAATTTTTATTATTTGTTTTGGTATGTGCTTCTATTTGAACGATTTCAACGATCTAAAATGCTTGAAAATGCTTATTTTAGCAAAACAGCACGTTTTTAGCTTTAATCTGCGTTTTAACGCGCAAAACAACATAAAACGACAGAAGTTTTATTATTCGTTTTTATTAATATTGCTTCTATTTGGGGCGATTTCAACGATCTAAAATGCTTGAAAATCTTATTTTTGGGGAAAAAAGCACGTTTGGGGCTTTTCTGCGTTTTTTAATTAAAAAAGCATAAAACGACAATTTTTATTATTCGTTTTTTAATATTGCGTCTATTTGAACGATTTTCCCAAAGATCTAAAATGCGAAAATGCTTATTTTTGCAAAAAGCACGTTTTGAGCATTTTCTGCGTTTAACGCGTAAAACAGCATAAAAAAGACAAAAATTTTTTTTTTTTCGTTTTATATTTTTATTGGGTCAAGAAAGATTTCAACGATCAAAATGCTTGAAAATTTCTTATTTTAGCAAAACAGCACGTTTTTTAGCTTTTTTTCTCGTTTTTAAAGCGTAAAAAAGCATAAAAAAGACGAAATTTTTTTTATTCGTTTTTATTAATATTGCGTCTATTTGAACAAATTTTAACGATCTAAAAAGCTTGAAAATGCTTATTTTAGCAAAATAGCAAGTTTTTTAGTTTTTAAACTGCGTTTTAACGCGTAAAACAACATAAAAAGCGGGAATTTTTTTTTATTCGTTTTTTTTTTAATTTTAAATTTTTATTTAAACGATTTCCCCGATCTAAAATGGAAAATGTTTTTTTAGCAAAACAGCCCTTTTTTAGCTTTTTAAACCCGTATTAAAGCGTAAAAAGATAAAAACGACAATTTTTATTATTCGTTTTTTAAAATTTTGTTTTATTTGAACGATTTCCCCGTCTAAAATGCAAAAAGATTATTTAAGCCCAAAAACACGTTTTTAGGGTTTTTAAACTGCGTTTTAACGCGCAAAACAACATAAAAGAAAGGGGAATTTTTGTGTTTTTTTTTATTAATATTGCTTCTATTTGAACGGGGGTTTAACGAAACTAAAAAGGGGAAAATGCTTATTTTTTGCCGGGGCGATTTTGAGGGTTTTTTAAACTGCGTTTTTAAATCGTAAAACAGCATAAAAAAGACGAATTTTATTATTCGTTTTTTTTAATTTCGTCTTTTGAACGATTTTAACGATCTAAAATGCTTGAAAATGCTTATTTTAGCAAAAAGGCCCCGTTTTTAGCATTATTCTGGGGTTTTTCGCGTAAAACAACATAAAACGACAAAAATTTTTTTTATTCGTTTTTTATTTTTTGGGTCTATTTTGAACGATTTCAACGTCTAAAATGCTTGAAAATGCTTATTTTAGCAAAAAAGCCGTTTTTTAGCTTTTTCACGTTTTAACGCTTAAAAAAAGCATAAAACGGCAAATTTTTTTTTTTTATTCGTTTTTATTTAAAATTGCGTCTTTTGGGTTTCAACGATCTAAAAAAGGGGAAAATCTTAAGCAAAACAGCCGTTTGGAAGGGTTTTTAAACTGCGTTTTTTAAAGCGTAAAAAAAACATAAAAAAGACGGGAATTTTTTTTTTTATTCGTTTTTTTTAAAAATTTGCTTTATTTAAACGTTTCCCAAAGATCAAAATGCGAAAAAAATTTTTGCAAAAAAGCACGTTTTTAGCTTTAATCTGCGTATTAACATAAAACAACATAAAAAAGACGAATTTTTTAAATTTGTTTTTTATTTAAAATTGCTTCTATTTGAACGATTTCAACGTCTAAAATGCTGAAAATCTTAAATTTTTTCAAAACGGGACGTTTTGGGGCTTTTTTGCGTTTTTCGCGTAAAAAAAACATAAAACGACGGGGAAAAATTTTTTTTTTTTTTTATTAAAAATTGCGTCTTTTGAACGATTTCAACGATCTAAAATGGGGAAAATGTTTTTTTAGCAAAACAGCACGTTTTGAGGGTTTTTAAACTGCGTTTTTTAAAGCGTAAAACAACATAAAATGACAATTTTTTTTTTTTCGTTTTTTTTTAATATTGCTTCTATTTAAACGATTTCAAAAGATCTAAAATGCTTGAAAATGCTTATTTTAGCAAAACAGCACGTTTGGGGCTTTTTAAACTGCGTTTTAACGCGTAAAACAGCATAAAAAAGACGAAATTTTTTTTACCCTTTTTATTTAATTTAACTTTTTTGAACGATTTCAACGATTTAAAAAGCTTGAAAATGCTTATTTTTTGGGAAAACAAAACCCTTTGAGCCAAAACTGGGGTTTTTTAAAGCGTAAAACACAAAAAAAGGCAAATTTTTTTTGTTTTTTTTAATATTGCTTCTATTTGAAAGATTTCAACGATCTAAAAAGCTTGAAAACCTTTTTTTTAGCAAAACAGCCCTTTTTTTAGGGTGTAATCTGCGTTTTAACCCCGTAAAACAAGCAAAAACGACGAATTTATTGTTTTTTATTAATTTGCGTCTATTTTTAACGATTTCCCAAAGATCTAAAATGCTTGAAAATGCTTATTTTTAGCAAAAACAGCACGTTTTGGGGGCTTTTAATCTGCGTTTTTAAAGCGTAAAACAGCATAAAAACGACGAATTTTAAATTTTTCGTTTTTTTTAATATTCTTTTCGTCTATTTGAACGATTTCAGCGGTCTAAAAAAGCATGAAAATGCTTATTTTAGCAAAAAAGCACGGAGCTTTTTTTCTGCGTTTTAACCCTAAAACAACATAAAACGAAAAAATTTTTTTTTTTTTTTTTATTTTTTTTTGGAAAGTTTTAACGATCTAAAATGCTTAAATTTTTTAAACCCAAAAAAGGCCCTTTTTGGGGCTTTTTAAACTGCGTTTTTAAAGCGTAAAAACAGCATAAAACGACAAATTTTTTTAAACCCCTTTTTTAAATTTAAAATTTCTTTTTATTTGAACGATTTCAACAAAATTTAAAAAGATTGAAAATGCTTATTTTTGCAAAACAGCACGTTTTGAGCTTTTAAAAATTCGTTTTTTAAAGCTTAAAAAAGCATAAAACGACGAAATTTTATTATTCGTTTTTGGGAATTTGCGTCTATTTGAACGTTCCCCGATCCAAAAAAGGGGAAAATGCTTTAAAGCAAAAAAGCACGTTTTTAAACTTTTTAAACTGCGTTTTAACCCTAAAACAACATAAAAAGACGAATTTTTTCTTTTTTGGTTTTTTTTTTTAATATTGCTTCTATTTGGGCGTTTCAACGATCTAAAATGGGGAAAAAGCTTATTTTTAGCAAAAACAGCACGTTTTTTAGCTTTAATCCCGTTTTAACGCGTAAAAAAGCCAAAAAAACGAAATTTTTTTTATTCGTTTTTTTTAATAAATTTCGTCTTTTGAACGTTCCCCGATCTAAAATGCTTGAAAAAGCTTATTTTAAACAAAACAGCACGTTTAAGCTTTTAAAACTTGCGTTTTTTAAAGCGTAAAACAGCATAAAACGACGAATTTTTTTTTATTGGTTTTATTAATTTGCTTCTATTTGAACGATTTCAACGATCTAAATTGCGAAAATGCTTATTAGCAAAACAGCACGTTTTTTAGCTTTAATCTCTTTTAACGCGTAAAACAGCATAAAAAAGACGGGTTTTTATTATTCGTTTTTATTAATGTGCGTCTATTTGAACGATTTCCAACGATCTAAAATGCTTGAAAATGCTTATTTTAGCAACAGCGTTTTGAGCAATCAGCGTTTTAACGCGTAAAACAGCATAAAAGCGACAGAAATTTTTTATTATTCGTTTTTTTTTATTAATATTGCACGTCTATTTGAACGATTTCAACGATCTAAAATGCTTGAAATACTTATTTTAGCAAAACAGCACGTTTTGAGCTGTAATCGCGTTTTAACGCGCGTAAAACGGCATAAAACGACGAATTTTTATTATTCGTTTTTATTAATATTGCGTCTATTTGAACGATTTCAACGATCTAAAATGCTTGAAAATGCTTATTTTAGCAAAACAGCACGTTTTGAGCTTTAATCTGCGTTTTAACGCGTAAAACAGCATAAAAACGACGGAATTTTTTATTATTCGATTTTTTATTAATATTGCGTCTATTTGAACGATTTCAACGGTCTAAAATGCATGAAAATGCTTATTTTAATAAAACAGCACGTTTTAGGCTTTATTCTGCGTTTTAACGCGTAGAGCAACATAAAACTGACAAAATTTTTATTATTCGTTTTTTTATTTTTTATTGCGTCTATTTGAACGATTTCAACGATCCCTAAATTTAGCGAAAATGCTTATTTTAGCAAAACCAGCACGTTTTGAGCTTTAATCTGCGTTTTTAACGCGTAAAGGCAACATAAAACGACAAATTTTTTATTATTCGTTTTTATTAATATTCTTCTATTTGAACGGTTCAACGATCTAAAATGCTTGAAATGCTTATTTTAGCAAACAGCACGTTTGAGCTTTAATCCTGCGTTTTAACGCGTAAAACAGCATAAAACGACAATTTTTATTATTCGTTTTTATTAATGTGCGTCTGTTGAACGATTCAACGATCTAAAATAGCGAAAATACTTATTTTAGCAAAACAGCACGTTTAAGCTTTAATCTGCGTTTAACGCGTAAAACAGCATAAAACTTGACGAATTTTTTATTATTCGTTTTATTATGTTAGCCTATTTACAGGCGATTTCAACGATCCTAAATTGCTTGAAAATGCTTATTGGCAGCAAAACAGCGTTTTGAGCTTTTAATCTTGCGTTTTAACGCGTAAAACAGCATAAAACGACAGATTTTTTTATTATTCGTTTTTTTATTAATATTGCTTCTATTTGAACGATTTCAGCGATCTACAAAATGCTTGAAAATGCTTATTTTTAGCAAAACAGCACGTTTTTAGCTTTTAATCTGCGTTTTAACGCGTAAAACAACATAAAAACGACAGATTTTTTATTATTCGTTTTTATTAATATTGCTTCTATTTGAACGATTTCAACGATCAAAAGCGAAAATGCTTATTTTTGCAAAACGCCCTTTTTAGCTTTAATCTGCGTTTTTTAACGCGTAAAACAGCATAAAAAAAAAATTTTTTTTATTCGTTTTTTTTTAATTTTGCTTTTATTTGAACGTTTCAACGTCAAAATGCTTGAAAATGCTTATTTTGGAAAACAGCCGTTTTGAGCCCAAAAACTGCGTTTTTAACCCCAAAACAGCATAAAACGACGAAATTTTATTATTCGTTTTATTAATATTGCGCTTTTGAACGATTCCAACGATCTAAAATGCTTGAAAATGCTTTTTTTAGCAAAACAGCACGTTTTGAGCTTTAATCTGCGTTTTTAAAGCGTAAAAACAGCATAAAACGACGAATTTTTATTATTCGTTTTTTTTTAATATTGGCTATTTGAAAGATTTCAACGATCTAAAGCTTTGTTATTTTAGCAGGTTTTGAGCTTTTTAACCGTTTTGCGTAAAACAGCATAAAAAACGACAAATTTTTTTTATTGTTTTATTAATTTCGTCTTTTGAACGTTTCAACGATCTAAAATGCGAAAAAACTTATTTTTTGCAAAACAGCAGTTTTTTAGCTGTAATCCCGGTTTAACGCGTAAAACAGCTAAAAGACGTTTTTATTATTCGTTTTTTTTTAATTGCGTCTTTTTAACGGTTTCCGATCTAAAAGCGAAAGCTTTTTTTGAAAACAGCCCTTTTGAGCTTTAATCTGCGTTTTAACGCAAAACAGCAAAAAAAGACGAATTTTTTATTATTCGATTTTTTTTAAAATTTTCGTCTATTTGAACGTTTCCGGGTTTAAAAAACATGAAAATCTTTTTTAAACAAAACAGCCTTTTGAGTTTTATTTTGCTTTAACGCGTAAAAAACATAAAACGACAAAAATTTTTTTATTCGTTTTTATTTTTATTGCGTCTTTGAAAATTTCAACGATCAAATTGCTTGAAAATTTATTTTAGCAAAAAAGCACGTTTTTAGTTTAATCTGCGTTTTAACCGAAAACACATAAAAAAGAAAATTTTTTTTTATTCGTTTTTTAATATTTTCCCATTTGAACGATTTCAACGATCTAAAAAACTTGAAAATGCTTTTTTAAAAACAGCACGTTTTTTAGCTTTTCTTTTCCCCGTAAAAAAGCATAAAACGACGGGTTTTATTTCGTTTTTTTTTAATTGCGTCTTTGAACATTAACGATCTAAAATGCTTGAAAACTTATTTTAGCAAAACAGCCTTTTGCCAATTGCGTTTTAACGCGTAAAACAACATAAAAAAGACGAATTTTTTTTTCGTTTTTTTTAATATTTTCTATTTGAACGATTTCAACGATCTAAATTGCGAAAAACTTATTGTAGCAAAACCCGGGGTTTTTTTTAATCTGCGTTTAACGCGTAAACGCATAAAAGCGATTTTTTTTTTATTCGTTTTTATTTATTGCTTTATTTTAAAGTTTCAACGATCTAAAATGCTTGAAAATGCTTATTTTAGCAAAACAACGTTTTGGGCAATTTCGTTTTTTAAAGCAAAACACATAAAACGACGAATTTTTTTTTTAAACGTTTTTTTAATTTTTTGCGTCTTTTGAACGATTTCAACGATCTAAAATGCGGGAAAAACTTATTTTAGCATAACAGTACGTTTTGAGTTTTTTCTGCGTTTTAACGCGTAAAACAGCATAAAACGACGTTTTATTTTTCGTTTTTTTAAAAAATTGCTTCTATTTGAAAGATTTCAACGATCTAAACGGTTTTTTTAGCAAAACAGCACGTTTTTAGCAATTTCGTTTTTCCCTAAAACAGCATAAAACGACGAATTTTTTATTTTTTTTTATTAATTGCGTCGAACGATTTCACGATCTAAAATGCTTGAAAATGCTTATTTTTGCATAACAGAGTTTTTTGGTTTTTAAACAGCGTTTTAACCCTAAAAAAATAAAACGCAAATTTTTATTTTTCGTTTTTTTTAATATGCCTTTTGAACGTTTCACGATCAAAAATGCTTGAAAATCTTATTTTAGCAAAAAAGCACGTTTTGAGTTTTTTAAACTGCGTTTTAACGCGTAAAACAGCATAAAAAAGACAAATTTTTATTATTCGTTTTTTTTTAATATTGCTTCTATTTGCGTTTCAACGATCTAAAATGCGAAAATTTATTTTGAAAACAGCACGTTTGAGCTTTAATCTGCGTTTTAACGCGTAAAACAACATAAAACGACAAATTTTTTATTTTTTTTTTAAAAATTGCGTCAATTTGAACGATTTCAACGATCTAAAATGCTTGAAAATGCTTATTTTAGCAAAACGGTTTTGAGCTTTATTCTGCGTTTTTAAAGCGTAAAACGATAAAACGACGAAATTTTTATTTTTTGTTTTTTTTAAATTTTTTTGCGTCTTTTGAACGATTTCACGATCTAAAATGCTTGAAAATGCTTATTTTGAAAACAGCACGTTTAGCAATCTGCGTTTTTAAGCGTAAAACAGCATAAAACGACGAATTTTTTATTATTCGTTTTTTAAATATTCTTCTATTTGAACTATTTTAACGATCTAAAATGCTTGAAAATGCTTATTTAGCAAAAAAGCACTTTGAGCTTTATTCTGCGTTTTAACGCGTAAAAAAAACATAAAAAAGACAAATTTTTTTTATTCGTTTTTTTTTAATATTGCGTCTATTTGAACGATTTCAACGATCTAAAAAAGCTTGAAAACATTTTTTAAAAAAAGCACGTTTTGGGGTTTTAAACTGCGTTTTTAAAGCGTAAAAAAGCATAAAAAAGACGAATTTTTATTATTCGTTTTTTTTAATATTGCTTCATTTAAAAGTTTTTAAAAATCTAAAATCTTTAAAATGCTTTTTTAGCAAAACACACGTTTGGGGCTTTAATCGGTTTTTTAAAGAGTAAAACAGCATAAAAAAGACGAATTTTTTTTTTTATACGTTTTTTTAATATTGCTTCTATTTGAACGTTTCAACGTCAAAATGCTTTAAAATTTAAAATTTTGCAAAACGAGTTTTGAGCTTTTAAACTGCGTTTTAACGCGTAAACACATAAAATGACGAATTTTTTTTTATTCGTTTTTATTAATATTGCGTCTATTTGAACTTTTAACGTCTAAAAAGCGAAAATGCTTATTTAGCAAAACAGCCCTTTGAGCTTTAATTGCGGTTTAACGCGTAAAACAGCATAAAAACGACGAAATTTTATTATTGTTTTTTAAAAATTGCTTATTTTTAAAGATTTCAACGGGAAAACTTTTTAAAAA
>NW_027045719.1:0-55000 GCF_025399875.1 Dalotia coriaria
TTTATTAAATTTTTTTTGAACGATTTCAACGATCTAAAAATGCTTGAAAATGCTTATTTTAGCAAAACAGCACGTTTTGAGCTTTAATCTGCGTTTTAACGCGTAAAAACAGCATAAAAAAGACGAAATTTTTATTATTCGTTTTTATTAATATTGCGTCTATTTGAACGGGTTGCAAACGATCTAAAAGCTGGAAAAAGCTTATTTTAGCAAAACAGCACGTTTTGAGCTTTAATCTGCGTTTTAACGCGTAAAACAGCATAAAACGACGAATTTTTTTTTATTCGTTTTTATTAATATTGCTTCTATTTGAACGATTTCAACGATCTAAAAATGCTTGAAAATGCTTATTTTAACAAAACAGCACGTTTTGAGCTTTTTAAACTGCGTTTTAACTTGTAAACAGCATAAAAACGATAATTTATTTTTTTATTCGTTTTTTTTAATATTGCTTCTATTTGAACGATTTCAACGATCTAAAATGCTTGAAAAGCTTATTTTAGCAAAACAGCACGTTTTGAGCTTTAATCTGCGTTTTAACGCGTAAAACAGCATAAAACGACGAATTTTTATTGTTCGTTTTTATTAATATTGCGTCTATTTGAACGATTTCAACGATCTAAAATGCTTGAAAATGCTTATTTTAGCAAAACAGCACGTTTTGAGTTTAATCTGCGTTTTAACGCGTAAACAGCATAAAAAACGACGAAATTTTTATTATTCGTTTTTATTAATATTGCGTCTATTTGAAAAGATTTCAACGATCTAAAATGCTTGAAAATGTTTATTTTAAAACAAACAGCACGTTTTGAGTTTTTAAACGCGTTTTAACGCGTAAAAACAGCATAAAAACGACGAAATTTTATTATTCGTTTTTTTTTAATATTGTTCTATTTGAACGATTTCAACGATCTAAAATGCTTGAAAATGCTTATTTTAGCAAACAGCACGTTTTGAGCTTTTTAAACTGCGTTTTTAAAGCGTAAAACAGCATAAAAACGACGAATTTTTATTATTCTTTTTATTAATATTGCGTCTATTTGAACTATTTCAACGATCTAAAATGCTTGAAAATGCTTATTTTAGCAAAACAGCACGTTTTGAGCTTTTATTCTGCGTTTTAACGCGTAAAACAGCATAAAAAACGACGAAATTTTTATTATTCGTTTTTTATTTTATTGCGTCTATTTGAACGATTTCAACGATCTAAAATGCTTGAAAATGCTTATTTTAGCAAAACAGCACGTTTTGTGCTTTATTCTGCGTTTTAACGCGTAAAATAGCATAAAAACGACGAAATTTTTATTATTCGTTTTTTTTTATTGCGTCTATTTGAACGATTTCAACGATCTAAAATGCTTGAAAATGCTTTTTTTTAGCAAAACAGCACGTTTTGTGCTTTATTCTGCATTTTAACGCGTAAAATAGCATAAAAACGACGAAATTTTTTTTATTCCGTTTTTATTTTATTGCGTCTATTTGAACGATTTCAACGATCTAAAATGCTTGAAAATGCTTTTATTTTAGCAAAACTGCACGTTTTGAGCTTTTAATCTGCGTTTTAACGCGTAACAGCATAAAAACGACGAATTTTTTATTATTCGTTTTTATTAATATTGCTTCTATTTGAACGATTTAACGATCTAAAATGCTTTGAAAATGCTTATTTTAGCAAAACAGCACGTTTTGAGCTTTAATCTGCGTTTAACGCGTAAAAAAGCATAAAACGACGAAATTTTTTATTATTCGTTTTTTTTAATATTGGTTATTTGAACGATTTCAACGATTTAAAATGCTTGAAAATGCTTATTTTAGCAAAAACAGCACGTTTTGAGTTTTAACCCGCGTTTTAACGCGTAAAACAGCATAAAACGACGAATTTTTTATTATTCGTTTTTATTAATATTGCTTCTATTTGATCGATTTCCAACGATCTAAAATGTTTGAAAATGCTTATTTTAAAGCAAAACAGCACGTTTTGAGTTTTATCTTGCGTTTTAACCGTAAAACAGCATAAAACGACGAAATTTTATTATTCGTTTTTATTTAATATTGCGTCTATTTGAACGATTTCAACGATCTAAAATGCTTGAAAATGCTTATTTTAGCAAAACAGCACGTTTTGAGCTTTATTCTGCGTTTTAACCGCGTAAAACAGCATAAAACGACGAAATTTTTTATTATTCGTTTTTATTTTTATTGCGTCTATTTTTAACGATTTCAAAGATCTAAAATGCTTGAAAATGCTTTTTTTTAGCAAAACAGCACGTTTTGAGTTTTAATCTGCGTTTTAACGCGTAAACAGCATAAAAAACGACGAATTTTTATTATTGTTTTTTTTAATATTGCTCTATTTGAACGATTTCAACGATCTAAAATGCTTGAAAAGCTTATTTTAGCAAACAGCACGTTTTGAGCTTTTTAAACTGCGTTTTAACGCGTAAAACAGCATAAAAAAGACGAAATTTTTATTATTCGTTTTTATTAATATTGCGTCTATTTGAACGATTTCAACGATCTAAAATGCTTGAAAATGTTTTATTTTAGCAAAACAGCACGTTTTGAGCTTTAATCTGCGTTTTAACGCGTAAAACAGCATAAAACGACGAAATTTTTATTATTCGTTTTTATTAATATTGTTTCTATTTTGAACGATTTTAACGATCTAAAATGCTTGAAAATGCTTATTTTAGCAAAACAGCACGTTTTGAGCTTTAATCTGCGTTTTAACGCGTAAAACAGCATAAAAACGACGAATTTTTATTATTCGTTTTTATTAATATTGCGTCTATTTGAACGATTTCAACGATCCAAAATGCTGAAAATGCTTATTTTAGCAAAACAGCACGTTTTGAGCTTTAATCTGCGTTTTAACGCGTAAAACAGCATAAAAAACGACGGGAATTTTATTATTCGTTTTTATTAATATTGCGTCTATTTGAAAAGATTTCAACGATCTAAAAGTTGAAAATGCTTATTTTAGCAAAACAACGTTTTGAGCTTTTTCCCGCGTTTTTAAAGCGTAAAACAGCATAAAAACGACGAAATTTTTATTATTCGTTTTTATTTTATTGCGTCTATTTGAACGATTTCAACGATCTAAAATGCTTGAAAAAAGCTTATTTTGCAAAACAGCACGTTTTGAGCTTTAATCTGCGTTTTAACGCGTAAAACAGCATAAAACGACGAAATTTTTATTATTCGTTTTTTTTAATATTGCGTCTATTTGAACGATTGCAACGATCTAAAGCTTGAAAATGCTTATTTTAGCAAAACAGCACGTTTTGAGCTTTTTCTCTGCGTTTTAACGCATAAAACAGCATAAAAAAAGACGAATTTTTTTTTATTCGTTTTTATTAATATTGCTTCTATTTGAACGATTTCAACGATTTTAAAAATGCTTGAAAATGCTTATTTTACAAAAAAACAGCACGTTTTGAGCTTTAATCTGCGTTTTAACCGTAAAACAGCATAAAACGATAAATTTTTATTATTCGTTTTATTAATATTGCTTTTATTTGAACGATTTCAACGATCTAAAATGCTTGAAAATGCTTTTTTAAAAACAGCCGTTTTGAGCTTTAATTTTGCGTTTTAACGGTAAAAAGCATAAAAAAAAATTTTTTATTTTTTTTTATTTATATTCTTTTTTTGAACGATTTCAACGTCTAAAATTTAAAATTTTTTTAAAAAACGTTTTGAGGTTTTTAAACCCTTTTTCCGTAAAAGATAAAAACCAAAAATTTTTTTTTTTTTTATTAATATTTTTATTTGAACGATTTAACATTAAAGGGAAAATTTTTTTAAAAACCACGTTTGTTTTAAACTGCGTTTTAAGCGAAAAGCAAAAAAGAAATTTTTTTATTTTTTTTATTTTTTATTAAGGGTTTAAATTAAAAAGTTTAAAATTTAAAAGCCTTTTGGGAAAACCGTTTTTCTTAACGCTAACGGAAATTTTTTAATTTTTTATATTCGTTTTTAAATAAAGTTTAAAATTAATTATTTAAAAAAATTTTTTATTTTAAAAAAACTAACGTTTTAATTACTAAAAATTTTTTTTTCGTTTTTTATTAATGGTTTTTTTTAAAAGTATTTAACAAAAAGCTTAAAGCTTTTAAAAACACGGTTTTTTTTATTCGCGTTTTTAAATTAATTTTAAATAAACTTTTATTAAGTTTAATTTTATTTTATTAAAAATTTATTTAAAGGAAATTTATAAACTTTTTAACAAAACAACGTTTGATTTTTAAACTTTTTCGTATTACATAAAAGACAATTTTAATTCTTTTTAAATTTACTTTTTTTTTAAACAAAAGTTTTAAAATCTATTTTAGCAAAAAACCCTTTTATTTTTTTTTTTAATAAACAAAAACGAAAATTTTTATTTTTTTTAAATTGGTTTTGACGTTTAACGCCTAAAATGCTAAAATGATTTAAAAAAGGTTTTTTTGGGGTTTTAATTTTAAGATAAAAAGATAAAACCAAAATTTGAAAAACTTTTTTTTAAAAATGCGTTTTGAGTTTAACGATTTAAAATAAAATTTTTATTTTTAAATTTAGCTTTTTTGGTTTTAAAAATAAAAAAAAATTTTTATTTTGTTTTTTTAATTTTTTAACTTTAAAGTTAAAATGTAAAATGCTTATTTTACAAACGATTTAGGTTTAAAATTTTTTTTAACGCGTAAAAATAAACGCGAATTTTTAAATTTATTTAAAAATTTATTATGTTTTTTAAAACGTTAAAGAAAATTTTTTAAAAAAAGTTTTAAAATTTTTTAATGTTTAAAACCATAAAAACAGAAATTTATTATTCTTTTTTTTTATTGCTTATTTAAACCCAAAGAAAAATTTAAAATGCTATTTTTAAAAAATTTGAGCTTTAATCTTTCTTAGATACAAAAAACACGAATTTTTTTTTTTTTTTTTTATTGCGTCTTTGACGATTTCGCAAATTAAAATTTAAAAAAACTTATTTTAAACACGTTTTAATTTTTTGGTTTAACGGAAAAAAAGCATAAATTTTTTTTAACGTAAAATAAAACTTGAATGTTAAAGTTTTTATAAAAGCTTATTTTTACGTTTTGCAGTTAAAAGCTTAAACCGAAAAAAGCATAAAACGACGAAATTTTTTTATTCGTTTTTTTTTTAAATTCGTCTTTTGAACGATTTCAACGTCAAAATGCTTGAAAATGCTTATTTTAGCAAAAAAAGCACGTTTTGAGTTTTTAAACTGGTTTTAACGCGTAAAAAAGCATAAAAAGACGAATTTTTTATTCGTTTTTTTTTAATAGTTCTATTTGAACATTTCCGATCTAAAAAGCTTGAAAATGCTTATTTTAGCAAAACAGCACGTTTTGAGCTTTAATCTGCGTTTTAACGCGTAAAAAAGCATAAAACGACGAATTTTTTTTATTCGTTTTTTTTTAATATTGCGTCATTTGAACGATTTCAACGATCAAAATGCTTTAAAATGCTTATTTTAGCAAAACGGCACGTTTTTAGTTTATTCTGCGTTTTAACCCCTAAAACAGCATAAAAAAAGAAATTTTATTATTCGTTTTTATTAATATTTCGTCTTTTTAGCGATTTCAACGATTAAATCGAAAAAGCTTATTTTAGCAAAACAGCCCTTTTTAGCTTTTTAAATTCGTTTAACGCGAAAAAACATAAAATGACAAATTTTTATTATTCGTTTTTTTTAATATTGCTTCTATTTAAACGATTTTTAAAGATTTAAAAAGCTTGAAAATGCTTATTTTGCAATTTTTTTTTTTAAATTCTTTATTTAAACACAACGTTAAAAACTTAAAATCTTAAAAAAACATTTACAATTTTTTTAACGTAAAAAAGAAAAAAACACGAAATTTTTTAACGTTTTTTATTAAATTTTCTTTTTCGACAACGTTAAAATTTAAAATGCTTTTTTAAAAACAGCAGGGGTTTTTTTTCGTTTTAAAAAACCATAAAAAAACATTTTTTTTTTAAATTGGGTTTTTTAAAGACAACATTAAAAATTAAAAGCTTTTTTAACAAAACAGCAGGGGTTTATTTGGGTTTCCTAAAAAATAAAAAAAATTTTTTAAAATTTGTTTTTATTAAATTTCTTTATTTGAACGATTTAAAATTTAAAAAAACTTAAAAACTTATTTTTAAAAAAAGCTTTTATTTAAACCCCTTTTAAGCTAAAAAACATAAAAAGACAAATTTTTTTTTTTTTTTTTTTTAAAAAACTTATTTAACGTTTAACGCGTTTAAAAGCATTTTTAAAAAAAAAATTTTAGTTTTTCGGTTTTAAGGTAAAAACATAAAAAACAAAATTTTTAATTCTTTTTTTTAAAGCCTTTTTAAATTTCAAGTTAAAATTTAAAATTGGGAAAATTTTTTGCTTTTTGGTTTTGGAAAAGTTTAAAAAAAAATTTTAATTCTTTTTTTAAAAAAGAAAGTTTAGTTAAAAAACTTAAAAACTTTTTTAAACAAAACGCCTTTTTTTATTCTTTTTTAAGCGTAAAAAAAAAAAAATTTTAATTCTTTTTATTTTTTTGCCCTTTTGAATTTTTAAAGTTAAAAACTTAAAACATTTTTAAAAAAAAAATTTTTTTCTTTAATCCGTTTAAAAAAACAAAAAAACCCAAAATTTTTTTTTTTTTTTAAAAATTTTCTTTATTTGGTTTTTAAAAAAAAAAAAAGCATTTTAAAAAAACCCTTTTTATTTAATTTCTTTTAACGTAAAAAAAATAAAAGCGAAAATTTTTTTTTTTGAAATTTGGCTTTAAATTTAACGCTAAAAGCTTAAAAGCATTTTAAAAAACCCTTTTTATTTATTTGCTTTTAATAAAAAAAAAAAAAAATTTTTTTTTTTTTTTTTTTTTTTTTTTTAGTTTTTCCCTTTAAAAACTTAAAAGCTTATTTTTCAAAAAGGTTTTTTTTTTAATTGCTTTTAAAGGTAAAAAACTAAAAGCTTTTTATTTTTTTTTAAAAAAGCTTTATTTAACGTTTTAACGCTAAAAGCTTAAAAACATTTTGAAAAAAAGGGTTTTAATTTAAATTTCGTTTAACCATAAAAAACCTTTTAAAAGCAAAATTTTTTTTTTTTCGTTTTTATTTTATTGCGTTTTTTAAAGTTTACGATTAAAAGCGAAAATTTATTTTTAAAAAAGCCTTTTGACTTTAAACGTTTTTGGGAAAACCAAAAATTTTTTTTAAATTTTTTTTATTTATTTTTTTTGTTTAAGGTAAAATCTTTAAAAAACATTTTTTAAAAGGGTTTTTTTTCTTTAAATTTCGTTTTAACGAAAACTTTTAAAAGCAAAATTTTTTTTTTTTCGTTTTTTATTAATTTTCTTTTAACGTTTACGACTAAAAGCGAAAATTTATTTTTTAAAAATTTTTTAGTTTACTTTTTAAGCTAAAAAAAAAAAACACAAATTTTTTATTATTGTTTTATTAAAAAGCTCTATTTGAACTTTCAACGATTAAAATGCTTGAAAATGCTTATTTTAGCAAAACAAATCATCGTTTTGACTTTTAATCTGCGTTTTAACGCTGAACAACAAAAAAGATGAATTTATTATTGTTTTTGCAATATGCCGTTTGATTAACGTTTCAACTCTAAAATGCTTGAAAATGCTTAATTTTGAAACGCTCGTTATATTGCTTTATTTGGATTTAACGCGTAAAACAGCATAAAAACGACGAAATTTAATTATCGTTTTTATTTTATTCTGCGTTTTAACCGATTACTAACGACGAAATTTGAAAATGCTTTATTTTATAAACACGCTTTTGAGTTTAACGCTTTTAACGCGTAAAAGCTATTAACGACGCACTTTTTATTAATCTGTTTTTAAGCTTTAAACGATTTCAACGATCTAAAATGCTTGATTTTTATTAAAACGCACGTTTTGAGCTTTAATCTGCGTAATTAGCTAAAACAGCATAAACGACAATTTTATTATCTTTCTTTTAATATTGCGTCTATTGAACGATTTAAACAACGATTAAAATGCGAAATGTTATTTTAGCAAAACAGCACGTTTTAGTTTAATCTGCGTTTTAACGCGTAAAACAGCATAAAACGACGATTTTTTATTCGTTTTTATTAATATTGCTTATTTGAACGATTATATCTAAAATGCTTGAAAATGCTTTTTTAGCAAAAAAAGCACGTTTTGAGTTTTATTCTGCGTTTTTAACCCCGTAAAATAGCATAAAACGACGAAATTTTATTATTCGTTTTTATTTTTATTGCCTCTATTTGAACGATTTCAACGATCTAAAATGCGAAAAATGCTTATTTTAGCAAAACAGCACGTTTTGAGCTTTTTAAACTCGTTTTAACGCGTAAAACAGCATAAAACGACGAATTTTTATTATTCGTTTTTATTAATAGCTTCTATTTGAACGATTTCAACGATCTAAAATGCTTGAAAATGCTTATTTTGTGCAAAACAGCACGTTTAATCTGCGTTTTAACGTACGTGAAAACAGCATAAAAACGAGATTGTACTTTTTATTATTCGTTTTTTATTACATTATAGTCTATTTGAAACGTGATTTCCTCAACGATCTAAAAATGCTTGAAAATGCTATTTTAGCAAAAACAGCACGTTTTGAGCTTTTAATCTGCGTTTTAACGTAAAACAGCATAAAAAACGACGAATCTTTTATTATTCGTTTTTATTAATATTGCATTTTGAACACTAACGATCTAAAATGCGTTTGAAAATGCTTATTTTAACGTAGCAGCACGTTTTGAGCTTTAATCTGCGTTTTAACCAAACAGCATAAAACGACGAAATTTTTATTATTCGTTTTTATTAATATTGCGTCTATTTGAACGATTTCAACGATCTGGGCACGCTTGAAATGCTATTTTAGCAAAAACAGCACGTTTTGAGCTTTATCCTGCGTTTCAACGCGCGTAAAACAGCATAAAAACGACGAAATTTTATTATTCATTTTTATTTTATTGCGTCTATTTGAACGATTTCGCATCAAAATGCTTGAAAATGCTTATTTTAGCAAAACAAAATGTTTTGAGCTTTAATCTGCGTTTTAACGCGCGTAAAACAGCATAAAAAACGACGAATTTCTTATTATTCGTTTCAATATTGCTTCTATTTGAAACGATTTCAACGATCTAAAATGCTTGAAAAATGTTATTTTAGCAAAACAGCAATGTTTTGAGCTTTAATCTGCGTTTTAACGGCAAAATGGCATAAAACGACGAAATTTTTTATGATTCGTTTTTATCATTATTATGTCGACGTGGAAACGGGATTTCCTAACGATCTAAAATGCTTGAAAATGCTTATTTTAGCAAAAGCACGTTTTGAGCTTTAATCTGCGTTTTAACGCGTAAACAGCATAAAACGGACGAATTTTTTGATATTCGTTTTTATTAATATTGTTTCTATTTGAAACGATTTCAACGATTCAAAAATGTTTGAAAATGTTACTTTAACAAAAACAGCACGTTTTGAGCTTTAATCTGCGTTTTAACTCGTAAAACAAAGCATAAAACGACGAATTTTATTATTCGTTTTTATTAATATTGATTTTATTTGAACGATTTCAACGATCTAAAATGCTTGAAAATGCTTATTTTAGCAAAAAAGCACGTTTTGAGTTTAATCTGCGTTTTAACGCGTAAAACAGCATTAAACGACGAAATTTTTATTATTCGTTTTTATTAATATTGCTTCTATTTGAAAAGATTTCAACGATCTAAAATGCTTGAAAATGCTTATTTTAGCAAAACAGCCCTTTTGAGGGTTTAATCTGGGTTTTTAAAGCGTAAAACCAAGCCCAAAAAAGACAAAAATTTTTTTATTCCCTTTTTTTTAATATTGGGTCTATTTGAACGATTTCAACGGGTCTAAAATGCTTTTAAAATGCTTTTTTATTAGCAAAACAGCACGTTTTGAGCTTTTTCTGCGTTTTAACGTGTAAAACAGCAAAAAAGACGAATTTTTATTATTCGTTTTTTTAAAATTTATTGTTTATTTGAACGATTTCAACCCCCCTTTAAAAAGGAAATGTTTAAAATTTTTAAAAAAACAGCCCCTTTTTAGTTTTTTTAAACTGCGTTTTAACTTTTGAAAACAGCATAAAAACGAAAAATTTTTTTATTCGTTTTTTTTAATATTGCCCTCTATTTGAACGAATTCAACGATTCCCAAAAAGCTTGAAAATGCTTATTTTTAAACAAAAAAAGCACGTTTTTGAGCTTTATTCTGCGTTTTAACGCGTAAAACAAGCTTTTAAAAAAGACGAAATTTTTTTTTATTCGTTTTTTTATTTTTTTTTGCGTCTTTTGAACGATTTCAAAGATTTTAAAATGTTTTTTAAAAAGCTTATTTTTAGCAAAACGCATTTTTATTTTTAAACCCGTTTTAACGCGTAAAAAAAAGCATAAAAACGACGAATTTCTTATTATTCGTTTTTTTAAAAAATTGTTTCCCATTTGAACGATTTCAACGGGTCTAAAATGCTTAAAAAAGCTTATTTTAGCAAAACAGCCCTTTTTTAGCTTTAATCTGCGTTTTAACGCGTAAAAAAGCATAAAAAAAGACGAAATTTTTATTATTCGTTTTTATTAATATTGCGTCTATTTGAACGGGTTTCAACGATCTAAAATGCTTGAAAATGCTTATTTTTTGCAAAACAGCAAGTTTTTTAGCTTTTAAACCGCGTTTTTTAAAGCGTAAAACGCATAAAAACGGCGAATTTTTTTTTATTGTTTTTATTAATTTGCTTCTATTTGAACGATTTCCCAAAGATCTAAAAAAAGTTTGAAAATGCTTTTTTTTTAAAAAAAACAGCACGTTTTGAAGGGCCCCAATCTGCGTTTTTAACTCAAAACAAAAACTAAAAAAAGCAATTTTTTATTTTCCCCTTTTTTTAATAATATTGATTTTATTTGAAAAGATTTCAAACCCATCTAAAATGCTTGAAAATGCTTATTTTAGCAAAACAGCACGTTTTTAGTTTTTTAAACTGCGTTTTTCGCGTAAAAAAAGCTTTTAAAAAAGACGAAATTTTTTTATTCGTTTTTTTTTAATATTGCCTATTTGAACGGGTTCCAACGATCCAAAAAAGCTTGAAAATGCTTATTTTAGCAAAACAGCACGTTGTGACTTTAATCTGCGTTTTAACGCGTAAAACAGCATAAAAAACGACGAAATTTTTATTATTCGTTTTTATTTTTTTTTTCGTCTATTTGAACGGTTTCCCCGATTTAAAATGCTTGGGAAAAAGCTTTTTTTTTAGCAAAAAAAAGCACGATTTGAGCTTTTAAACTGCGTTTTTAAAGCGTAAAAAAAGCATAAAAAAGACGAAATTTTATTATTCGTTTTTTTTTTAAAAATTGCGTCTTTTGAACATTTCAACGATCAAAAATGCTTGAAAAAAGCTTTTTTAGCAAAACAGGCTTTTGAGCTTTTATTCTGGGGTTTTAACTCGTAAAACAGCATAAAACGACAAAATTTTTTATTATTCGTTTTTTTTTTTTTATTTCTTTTGAACGGGTTTCAACGATCTAAAAAGCTTGAAAATGCTTATTTTAAAAAAACCCCGTTTTGAGTTTTTAAACTGCGTTTTAACCCTAAAACAGCATAAAAAAGACGAATTTTTTATTATTCGTTTTTATTAATATTGCTTCTATTTAAACATTTCAACGATCTAAAAAAGCTTGAAAATGCTTTTTTTTAGCAAAAAAAAGCACGGTTTTTAGTTTTTTAAACTGCGTTTTAACGCGTAAAAAAAGCATAAAAAAGACGAAATTTTTATTATTCGTTTTTATTAATATTGGGTCTATTTGAAGGAAATTTTAACAACCCAAAAAAGCTTTTAAAAAAGCTTTTTTTTAGCAAAAAAAGCACGTTTTTAGCTTTTAAACTGCGTTTTTTAAAGCGTAAAACAGCTTTTAAAAAAGGCGAATTTTTATTATTCGTTTTTTTTTTAATATTGCTTCCCATTTGAAAAGATTTCAACGATCTAAAATGTTTTTAAAATGCTTTACAACAAAACAGCACGTTTTGAAGGGTTTAATCTGCGTTTTAACCTTTTGGTAAAAACAAAAAAATAAAAACGACAGAATTTTTTTTTTATTCGTTTTTTAATTTTTGGATTCTATTTGAACGATTTCAACGATCTAAAATGCTTGAAAATGCTTATTTTTAAAACAAAACAGCACGTTTTGAGCTTTTTTAAACTGCGTTTTAACGGAAAAACAGCTTTTTAAAAACCCACGAATTTTTATTATTTGTTTTTTTTTAATATTGCTTCTATTTTGGAAAAGATTTCAACGATCTTTAAAAAGCTTTGAAAAAAGCTTATTTTAGCAAAACAGCACGATTTGAGCTTTAATCTGCGTTTTAACGCGTAAAAAAGCATAAAAAAGGAAATTTTTTTTTATTCGTTTTTTTTTTTATTGCCCTCTATTTTTAACGATTTCGACGATCTAAAATGCTTGGGGAAAATTTCTTTTTTAGCAAAAAAAGCACGTTTTGAGCTTTTTAAACTGCGTTTTTTCCGCGTAAAAAAACATAAAAAAGACAATTTTTTTTTATTCGTTTTTATTAATATTGTTTATTTGAACGGGTTTCAACGATCTAAAAAAGCTTAAAAAATGCTTATTTAAACAAAAAAAGCACGTTTTTAGTTTTTTTCCCCCCCTTTTAACGCGTAAAACAGCTTTTAAAAAAAGACGAAATTTTTTTTTTATTCGTTTTTATTAATATTTGGGCTATTTTTTTTTTATTTAAAATTGTTTTTATTTGAACGATTTCAACGATCTAAAATGCTTGAAAAGCTTATTTTTGCAAACAGCACGTTTTGAGTTTAAACGCGTTTTAACCGTAAAACAGCATAAAAAAGACGAATTTTTTTTTATTGTTTTTATTAAAATTGCGTCTATTTGAACGATTTTAACGATTAAAAAGCGTGCTTATTTTAAAACAAAAAGAGTTTTATTTAATCTGCTTTACCCCGTAAAAAAGCATAAAAGCAATTTTTTTTATTCGTTTTTTTTAAATTGCTTTTTTAACGATTTCAACGATCTAAAATGCTTGAAAAAAGCTTTTTTAAACAAAACAGCACGTTGAGCAATTGCGTTTTAACGCGTAAACAGCATAAAAACGACGAAATTTTTATTATTCGTTTTTATTAAATTGCTCATTTGAACGATTTCAACGATCTAAAATGCTTGAAAATGCTTATTTTAGCAAAACAGCATTTTGAGTTTTTTCGCGTTTTAACCGTAAAACAGCATAAAAACGAGAAATTTTTTTTATTCGTTTTTTTTTAATATTGCTCTATTTGAACGATTTCCGATCTAAAATGCTTGAAAATGCTTATTTTAGCAAAAAAAAGCAGTTTTTAGCTTTAATCTGCTTTAACGCGTAAAACAGATAAAAAGACAATTTTTATTATTCTTTTTTTTTAATATTGTTTATTTAAAAAGATTTCAACGATCTAAAATGTTGAAAATGCTTATTTTAGCAAAACAGCACGTTTTTTTAAAACGCGTTTTTTAAGGTAAAAAGCAAAAAACGAGAATTTTTTTTTAAATTTGTTTTTATTAATATTGCTTCTATTTGAACGATTTCAACGATCTAAAATGCTTGAAAAAGCTTATTTTACAAAAAAGCACGTTTTGAGTTTTTTTCTGCGTTTTAACCGTAAAAAAAGCATAAAACGACGAATTTTTTTTATTCGTTTTTATTAAAATTTCTCTTTTGAACGATTTCAACGATCTAAAAAGCTTGAAAATGCTTATTTTAGCAAAACAGCACGTTTTTAGTTTATTCTGCGTTTTAACGCAAAACAGCAAAAAAAGAGAAATTTTATTATTCGTTTTTTTTTAATATTTTTTAAGCGATTTCAACGATTTAAATGCTTGAAAATGCTTATTTTGGGAAAACAGCACGTTTTGAGCTTTTAAACTGCTTTAACGCGTAAAAGAGCATAAAATGACGAATTTTTTTATTTTTTTTTAATATTGTTTATTTAAACATTTCAACGATCTAAAATGCTTAAAATGCTTTTAAAAAAAAACGACGTTTTGAGTTTTTAATTGCGTTTTTAAAGCGTAAAAAAAGCATAAAAAAAAACAAAATTTTTCGTTTTTTTTTAATATTGCGTCTATTTGAATGATTTCAACGATCTAAAATGCTTAAAATGCTTATTTTGAAAAAAAAACGTTTTGAGTTTAATCTGCGTTTTTAAAGCGTAAAAAAGCATAAAACGACGAAATTTTTATTATTCGTTTTTTTTTTAAAATTGCTTCTATTTGAACGATTTCCCATCTAAAATGCTTGAAAATGCTTATTTTAGCAAAACAGCACGTTTTGAGCTTTAATCGCGTTTAACGCGTAAAAAAGCAAAAAAACGACGAATTTTTTTTATTGTTTTTATTAATATTGCGCATTTGAACGATTTCAACGATCTAAAATGCTTAAAAAAGCTTATTTTGCAAAAAAGCACGTTTTTAGCTTTTAAACTGCGTTTCTAATCCCGTAAACAGCATAAAACGACGAATTTTTTATTATTCCGTTTTTATTAATATTGCTTCTATTTGAACGATTTCAACGATCTAAAATGCTTGAAAATGCTTATTTTAGCAAAACAGCACGTTTTGAGCTTTAATCTGCGTTTCTAACGCGCGTAAAACAGCATAAAACGACAAATTTTTTATAATTCGTTTTTATTAATTTTGCGTCTATTTGAACGATTTCTAAATGGACTAAAAATGGGCTTGAAAATGTTTTTAGCAAAAAAACAGCACACGTTTTGAGTTTTAATCTGCGTTTTTTAACGCGTAAACAGCATAAAAACGACGAATTTTATTATTTCGTTTTATTAATATTGCTTCCTATTTGAACGATTTCAACGATCTAAAATGCTTGAAAATGCTTATTTTAGCAAACAGCACGTTTTGAGCTTTATTCCCGCGTTTTAACGCGTAAAAACAGCATAAAACAACGAAATTTTTATTATTCGTTTTTATTAATATTGCGTCTATTTGAGCGATTTCAATCTAAAATGCTTGAAAATGCTTATTTTTAGCAAAACAGCACGTTTTGTGCCAATCTGCGTTTTAACGCGTAAAGAGCATAAAATGACGAATTTTTTTTATTATTCGTTTTATTACTATTGCTTCTATTTTAAACGATTTCAACGATCTAAAATGCTTTGAAAATGCTTATTTTGTGCTAAAAATGCAGCACGTTTTGAGCTTTAATCTGCGTTTTAACGCGTAAAACAGCATAAAAACGACGAATTTTTATTATTCGTTTTTTATTAATATTGCGTCTATTTGAATGATTTCAACGCGATCTAAATGCTTGAAAATGCTTATTTTGCAAAAACAGCACGTTTTGAGCTTTAATCTGCGTTTAACGCGTAAAAACAGCATAAAAACGACGAAATTTATTATTCGTTTTTTAATATTGCTTCTCTATTTGAACGATTTCAACGATCTAAAAATGCTTGAAAATGCTTATTTTAGCAAAACAGCACGTTTTGAGCTTTAATCTGCGTTTCATAACGCAAACAGCATAAAAACGACGAATTTTTGGCTATTCGTTTTTAATAATATTGCGTCTATTTGAACGATTTCAGCGCAACGATCTAAACCGCTTGAAAATGCTTATTTTGGTAAAAACAGCACGTTTTGAGTTTTATTCTGCGTTTTAACGCGTGCCGTTATAAAAACGACGAAATTTCTATTATTCGTTTTTATTTTTGTATTGCGTCTATTTGACCGATTTCAACGATCTAAAAAGCTTGAAAATGCGCTTATTTTAGCAAAAAACAGCACGTTTTGAGCTTTAATCTGCGTTTTAACGCGTAAAACAGCATAAAACGACGAATTTTTATTATTCGTTTTTACATTGCTTCAATTTGAACGATTTCAACGATTTAAAAATGCTTGAAATGCTTATTTTAAAGCAAAACAGCACGATTTGAGCTTTAATCTGCGTTTTAACGCGCGTAAAACAGCATAAAACGACGAAATTTTTATTATGTCTGCTTTATTAATATTGCGTCTATTTGAACGATTTCAACGATCTAAAATGCTTGAAAATGCTTATTTTGTAGGTAAAACAGCACGTTTTGAGCTTTATTCTGCGTTTTAACGCGTAAAACAGCATAAAAAACGACGAAATTTTATTATTCGTTTTTATTTTTATTGCGTCTATTTGAACGATTTCAACGATCTAAAAAGCTTGAAATGCTTATTTTGCGCAAAACAGCACGTTTTGAGCTTTTAATCTGCGTTTTAACGCGTAAAACAAAAGTTAGCTAAAAAATGACGAATTTTTATTATTCGTTTTTATTAATATTGTTTCTATTTGCAACGATTTCAAACGATTTAAAACGCTTGTACCGCTTTATTTTAGCAAAACAGCACGATTTGTTTTAATCTGCGTTTTAACGCGTAAAACAGCATAAAACGACGGAAATTTTTATTATTCGTTTTTATTAATATTGCGTCTATTTTGAAACGATTTCAACGATCTAAAATGCTGCGCAGAAAATGCTTATTTTAGCAAACAGCACGTTTTGAGCTTTATTCTGCGTTTTAACGCGCAAAACAAGCATAAAACGACGAAATGTTTATTATTCGTTTTATTAATATTGCGTCTATATTTGAACGATTTCAAACATTCCAAAATGCTTTGAAAAATGTTTTATTTTAGCAAAAACAGCACGTTTTGAGCTTTAATCTGCGTTTTAACGCGTAAAACAACAGCATAAAAACGTGACGAATTTTTTTGTTATCGTGGTTTTATTAATATTGCTTCAATTTGGAACGATTTCAACGATTTAAAAATGCTTGAAAATGCTTTATTTCAGCAAACATCACGATTTGAGCTTTAATCTGCGTTTTAACGCGTAAACAGCATAAAAACGACGAATTTTTATTATCCGTTTTTATTAATATTGCTTCTATTTGAACGATTTCAACGATCTAAAAAATGCTTGAAAAATGCTTATTTTAGCAAAACAGCACGTTTTGAGCTTTATTCTGCGTTTTAACGCGTAAACAACATAAAAACGTGACTGCGAATTTTGTGCATATTCGTTTTTATTAATATTGCTTCTATTTGAACGATTTCAACGATCTAAAATGCTTGAAAATGCTTTATTTTGTGCAAATGTTAATGTTTTGAGTTTTATTCTGCGTTTTAACGCGCAAAAACAGCATAAAAACGACGATTTTTATTGTCTTCGTTTTTATTACTATTGCTTCATTTGAGTGATTTCCAACGATCTACGCTTGAAATGCTTATTTGTGCAAAAACAGCACGTTTTGAGTTTTAATCTGCGTTTAACGCGTAAAAACAAGCATAAAACCGACGACATTTTTATTATTCGTTTTTATTACTGCGCCTATTTCCTGGAACGATTTCAAAATGATCTAAAATGCTTGAAAATGCCATTTCAGCAAAAACAGCACGTTTTGCTTTAATCTGCGTTTTAACGCGTAAAACAGCATAAAACGACGAATTTTTTTATTATTCGTTTTTTATTAATATTGCTTCTATTTGAAACGATTTCAACGATCTAAAATGCTTGAAAATGCTTATTTTAGCAAGCAAAACAGCACGTTTTGAGCTTTATTCCCGCGTTTTAACGCGTAAAATATACAAAACGACGCAGAATTTTTATTATTCGTTTTTGCCATTGCGTCTATTTGAACGATTTCAACGATCTTAAAATGCTTAAAATGTTATTTTAGCAAAACAGTGTCGTTTTGAGCTTTAATCTGCGTTTTAACGCGTAAACAGCATAAAACGACGAAATTTTTTATTATTCGTTTTTTATTAATATTGCTTCTATTTGAACGAATTCAACGATCTAAAATGCTTTTGAAATGTTATTTCAGCAAAAACAGCACGTTTTGAGCTTTAATCTGCGTTTTAACGCGTAAAACAGCATAAAAACGACGAATTTTTTATTATTCGTTTTTTTATTAATATTGCTTCTATTTGAACGATTTCAACGATCTAAAATGCTTGAAAATGCTTATTTTTAGCAAAACAGCACGTTTTGAGCTTTAATCTGCGTTTTAACGCGTAAAACAGCATAAAAACGACGATTTTTTTTATTATTCGTTTTTATTAATATTGCTTCTATTTGAACGATTTCAACGATCTAAAAATGCTTTTGAAAAATGCTTATTTTAGCAAAACAGCACGTTTTGAGCTTTAATTCGCGTTTTAACGCGTAAAACAGCATAAAACGACGAATTTTTATTATTCGTTTTATTAATATTGCTTCTATTTTAACATTTCAACGCGATCTAAAAATGCCGCTTGAAAAATGCTTTGCCTTTAGCAAAACAGCACGTTTTGAGTTTTAATATGCGTTTTAACGCGTAAAACAGCATAAAACGACGAATTTTTATTATTCGTTTTTTATTAATATTGGGTTTCTATTTGAACGATTTCAACGATCTAAAATGCTTGAAAATGCTTATTTTAGCAAAACAGCACGCTTTGAGCTTTAATCTGCGTTTTAACGCGTAAACAGCATAAAACGACGAATTTTTATTATTCGTTTTTATTAATATTGCGCTCCATTTGAACGATTTCAACGATCTTAAAATGCTTGAAAATGCTTATTTTAGCAAAAACAGCACGTTTGAGTTTTAATCGCGTTTTAACGCGTAAAGCGTTACAAAAACGACGAATTTTATTATTCGTTTATTAATATTGCTTCTATTTGAACGATTTCACGATCTAAAATGCTTTGAAAATGCTTATTTTAGCAAAAACAGCACGTTTTTTAGCTTATTCCCCAAAGTGTTTTAACGCGTAAACAGCATAAAAACGACGAATTTTGCATATTCAGTTTTTATTAATATTGCCCATTTGAACGATTTCCCCAACGATCTAAAATGCTTGAAAATGCTTATTTTAGCAAAACAGCACGTTTTGAGCTTTAATCTGCGTTTTAACGCGTAAAACAGCTAAAAACGACGAATTTTTTATTATTCGTTTTTATTAATATTGCGTCTATTTGAACGATTTCAACGATCTAAAAATGCTTGAAATGCTTATTTTAGCAAAAGCGTTAATGTTTTGAGCTTTTATTCTGCGTTTTAACGCGTAAAACAGCATAAAAACGACGAAATTTTATTATTCGTTTTTATTTTATTATGTCTATTTGAACGATTTCAACGATCTAAAAAGTTTGAAAATGCTTATTTTAGCAAAACAGCACGTTTTGAGCTTACACTGCGTTTTAACGCGTAGTAAAACAGCATAAAAACGACGAATTTTTATTATTCGTTTTTATTAATATTGCTTCTATTTGAACGATTTCAACGATTTAAAATGCCTTGAAAATGCTTATTTTAGCAAAACAGCACACGATTGAGCTTTAATCTGCGTTTTAACGCGAAAACAGCATAAAACGACGAAATTTTTTGTCGTTCGTTTTTTATTAATATTGCGGTCTATTTGAACATTTCAACGATCTAAAATGCTTGAAATGCTTATTTTGCAGTACTGGTACACGTTTTGAGCTTTATTCCGCGTTTAACGCGTAAAACAGCATAAAACTAGACGAAATTTTTATTATTCGTTTTTATTAATATTGCGTCTATTTGAACGATTTCAACGATCTAAAATGCTTGAAAAATGCTTATTTTAGCAAAACAGCACGTTTTGAGGTTTAATCTGCGTTTTAACGCGTAAAACAGCATAAACGACGAATTTTTATTATCTTCGTTTTTATTAATATTGGTTTCATTTGAACGATTTCAACGATCTAAAATGCTTGAAAATGCGATTTTAGCAAAACAGCACATTTGATTTTTAATCTGCGTTTAACGCGTAAACAGCATAAAAACGACGAAATTTTTATTATTCGTTTTTATTAATATTGGCGTCTACGGAACGATTTCCCAACGATCTAAAATGCTTGAAAAATGCTTATTTTAGCAAAACAGCACGTTTTGAGGTTTAATCTGCGTTTTAACGCGTAAAACAGCATAAAAAACGTGACGAAATTTTATTATTCGTGTTTTATTAATATTACTTCGGCTTTGAACGATTTCAACGACGCAAAATACCGTTTGAAAATGCTTATTTCAGCAAAACAGCACGTTTTGAGTTTTAATCTGCGTTTTAACGCGTAAAAACAGCATAAAACGACGAATTTTTTTTATATTATTATTCGTTTTTATTAATATTGCTTCGTTTATTTTGAACGATTTCAACGATCTAAAATGCTTGAAAATGCTTATTTTAGCAAACAGCACGTTTTGAGCTTTTAATCTGCGTTTAAACGCGCAAAACAGCATGTGCGCAAAACGACGAACAATTTTTGGCTATTCGTTTTTATTAATATCGCGCCCATTTGAACGATTTCAACGATCTAAAAAATGCTTCTGAAAATGCTTATTTTCAGCAAACAGCACGCTTTTGAGTTTTAATCTGCGTTTTAACGCGTAAACAGCATAAAAAACGACGAAATTTTGCTACCCGTTTTTATTAATATTGCTTCATTTGAACGATTTAAACATCTAAAAATGCTTGAAAATGCTTATTTTAGCAAAACAGCACGTTTTGAGTTATTCGGCGTTTTAACGCGTAAAAATGTTACAAAAACGTGACGAATTTATTATTCGTTTTACAATATTGCTTCTATTTGAACGATTCTTAACGATCTAAATGCTTGAAAATGCTTTTATTTTAGCAAAAACAGCACGTTTTATTTTATTCTGGCGTTTTAACGCGTAAAACAGCATAAAAAAACGTGACGAATTTTTTTACTATTCGTTTTTATTAATATTGCTTCTATTTGAAACGATTTCAACGATCTAAAAATGCCTTTTGAAAATGCTTTATTTTAGCAAAGCAGCACGTTTTGAGCTTTATTCTGCGTTTTAACGCGTAAAATGCGCATAAAACGACGAAATTCTTATTATTCGTTTTTTATTAATATTGCGTCTATTTGAGCGATTTCAACGATCTAAAATGCTTGAAAATGCTTATTATAGCAAAACAGCACGTTTTGAGCTTTAATTCGCGTTTAACGCGTAATACAGCATAAACGACGAATTTTTAATATCTGTTTTAGTCAATACTATTAAGTCATTTGAACGATTTCAACGATCTAAAGCTGAAAATGCTTTTATTTAGCAAAACAGCACGTTTTGAGCTATAATCTGCGTTTTAACGCGTAAAACAGCATAAAACGAAGAAATTTTATTATTCGTTTTTTATTAATATTGCGCCCATTTGAAACGTGATTTCCAACGATCTAAAAAATGCTTCTTCTGAAAATGCTTATTTTAGCAAAACAAGTTAATGTTTTGAGCTTTTAATCCGCGTTTTAACGCGTAAAACAAAAGCATAAAAACGACGAATTTTTATTATTCGTTTTTATTAATATTGCGCTCCATTTGAACGATTTCAACGATCTAAAATGCTTGAAATGCTTATTTTAAAGCAAAACAGCACGTTTTTGAGCTTTATTCTGCGTTTAACGCGTAAAACAGCATAAAAAACAATGACATTTTTTATTATTCGTTTTTATTTTTATTGCGTCTATTTTGAACGATTTTCAACGATCTAAAAGCTTGAAAATGCTTATTTTAGCAAAACAGCACGTTTTGAGCTTTATTCGCGTTTTTAAAGCGTAAAAAACATAAAACGACGAAATTTTTTTTATTCGTTTTTATTAATTTTGCGTCCTTTTTAGGGGATTTCAACGATCTAAAATCTTGAAAAACTTTTTTAGCAAAAACCGTTTTGAGCTTTAATCTGCGTTTTAACGCGTAATACAACATAAAACGACGAATTTTTTTTTATTCGTTTTTTTTTAATATTGCTTCTATTTGAACGATTTTAACGATAAAATTTCGAAAATGCTTATTTTAACAAAAAAAAAAGCACGTTTTGAGGGTTTTAAAACTGGGTTTTAACCCTAAACAACATAAAAAAGACGAAATTTTTATTATTCGTTTTTTTTAAATTTAAAATTGCGTCTATTTTGAACATTTTAACGATCTAAAATGGGGAAAATGCATATTTTAGCCCAAAAAAGCACGTTTTGAGCTTTTTCCGTTTTAAAAGCGTAAAACAACATAAAAAAAACCCGGGGACTTTTTTTTCGTTTTTATTAATATTGCTTCTATTTGAACGATTTCAACGATCCCAAAAGTTTGAAATGCATTTTAGAAAAAAGCACGTTTTTAGCTTTTTTTCTGCGTTTTTAAAGCGTAAAACCCCATAAAAAAGCGGGGGTTTTATTATTCGTTTTTTTTTTTTTTTGGCGTCTATTTGAACGATTTCGGGGATCTAAAAAAAGCGAAAATGCTTATTTTACGAAAAACACGTTTTGAGCTTTAATCTCGTTTTTAAAGCGTAAAACAACATAAAACCCAATTTTTTTTTTATTCGTTTTATTAATTTTTTCTTCTTTTGAAACGATTTTTAACGATCTAAAAAAGCTTGAAAATGTTTTTAAACAAAACGGCCCCGTTTTTGAGCTTTTTAAACTGCTTTTTGCTAAAACAACATAAAAAAGACGAAATTTTTTTTTTATTCGTTTTTTTTAATATTGCGTCTTTGAACGATTTCCCCGATCTAAAATGGGGAAAAAGCTTATTTTAGCAAAACGGTTTTTTGGGGTTTTTAAACTGTTTTAACGCGTAAAACAGCATAAAACGACAATTTTTTTTTATTCGTTTTATTAATATTGCTTCTTTTGAACGATTTTTAGCGATCTAAAATGGGGAAAATGCTTATTTTTTGCAAAACAGCACGTTTTGGGCCCTCCCCGCGTTTTTTTGCGCCCGCCATAAAACGACGAATTTTTATTATTCGTTTTTTTTTAATGTGCTTTTTGGGAAAGATTTCAACGATTAAAAAAGCGAAAAAACTTATTTTAGCAGCAAAACAGCACCCTTTGGGGGTTTTAAACTGCGTTTTGGGGTAAAGCAACATAAAACGACGGGTTTTTTTAATATTTTCGTCCCTTTTTAACGGTTTTAAAAAATCCAAAAAAGCTTGAAAAGTTTTTTTAGCAAAACAGCACGTTTTGAGCTTTAATCCCGCGTTTTTAACCCTAAAAAAGCATAAAACGACGAAATTTTAAATTTTCGTTTTTTATTTTTTTTTGCCCTCTTTTGAACGATTTCCCCGATCCCAAAAAACGAAAATGTTTTTTTAGCAAAAACACGTTTTTAATTTTTAAACTGCGTTTTTTTAAAGCGTAAAACAACATAAAAAAGACGGGGAAATTTTTTTTTATTCGTTTTTTTTTAATATTTGCTTCTATTTGAACATTTCAACGATTTAAAATGCTTGAAAATTGCATTTTAGCAAAAAAAGCCGATTTGAAGGGTTTTAATCTGCGTTTTTAAAGCGTAAAAAAAGCATAAAAAAGACGAAAATTTTTATTGTTCGTTTTTATTTAAAATTTCGTCTATTTGAACGATTTCCCCAACGATCTAAAATGCTTGAAAATGCTTATTTTTAAAAAAAACGTTTTTAGCTTTTTTTCTGCGTTTTAACGCGTAAAACAGCTTTTTTAAAAAAAGACGAAATTTTATTATTCCCTTTTTTTTTTTTTATTGGTTTTTTGAACGGTTTCCCAAAAATCTAAAAAGCTTGAAAATGCAAATTTTTGCAAAACAGGGACGTTTTTTAAGGGTTTTTAAACTGCGTTTTAACCCTAATAACATAAAACGACCAATTTTTTTATTCGTTTTTTTTTAATATTTAGCTTCTATTTGAACGATTTCAACGATCCCAAAATTGGGGGTTTTTTTAGCAAAAAACGTTTTTTAGCTTTTAATCCCGTTTTTAAAGCGTAAAAAAAAGGGGATAAAACGACGAAATTTTTTTTTATTCGTTTTTTTTTTTTTTAATATTGCGTCTATTTGAACGATTTCAACGATCTAAAATTGCGTCTTTTTTTTAGCAAAACAGCACGTTTTTTAGGGTTTTTAAACTGCGTTTTAACGCGTAAAACAGCATAAAACGGCGAATTTTTTTTTTATTCGTTTTTTTTTTAATATTGCTTCTTTTGGGGAAAGGGTTTTCCCATCCAAAAAAGTTTGAAAAAGCTTTTTTTAAAAAAAAAACCCCTTTTTTTTTTAAAAAATTTTTTTTAAAAAAAAAAACGGTTTTTTTTTTTTTTTTTTTTTTTTTGAACAAAAAAAAAATTTTAAAGGAAAAAAAAATTTGGTTTTAACCCCAAAAAAAAAAAAAATTTTTAAAACCCTTTTTTTTTTATTTTTTTTTAAACCCATTTAAAATTTAAAACCCAAATTTTAAAAAAAAAATTTTCCCCCCCTTTTTTTTTTTAAAAAAAAAATTTTTTTTTAAAAAAAAATTTTTTTTTTTTTTTTTAAAACTTTTTTAAAATTTAAATTTAAAAAAAAAATTTTTTTAAAAAAGGGGGAAAAAAAAAAAAAACCTTTTTAAAAACCCCTTTTTTAAATTTTTTTAAAAAAAAAAATTTTTTAAAAAACCCTTTTTTTTAAAAAATTTTTTTTTTTTTAAAAAAAAAAAATTTTTTTTTAAAAAAAAAAAAATTTTTTTTTTTTTTTTTTTAAAATTTTTTTTTTAAAAAAAAAAAAAAATTTTTTTTTTTTTTTAAAGCAAAAAAAAATTTTTTTTTTTTTTTTTTTAAGGTTCCTTTTAAAAACCCCAAAATTTTTTTTTTGTTTTTTTTTAAAACCCCGGGAAAATTTTTTTTGGGGAAAATTTTTTTTTTTTTTTTTTTTTTTTTTTAAAAAAATTTAAAAAATTTTTTTTTTTTTTTTTTAAAAACGTTTGGGGTTTTTTTGGGGGTTTTTTTTTTTAAAAAGGAAATTTTTTTTTTTTTTTTTTTTAAAGGGAAAAAAAAAATTTTTTTTTTGTTTTAAAAAATTTTTTTTAAAAAATTTTTTTTGGTTTTAAAAAAAGCTTTTTTAAAAAAAAAAAAACCTTTTTTTTATTCCTTTTTTTTTAAAAAATTTAAAAAGGGGTTTTTTTAAAAAGTTTTTTTTTTTTGGGGGCCTTTAAATTTTTGGGGAAAATTTTTTAAAAAAAAAAAAACCAAATTTTTTTTTTGGTTTTTTTTTTTGGGGGAAACGATCTAAAATGCTTGAAAATGCTTATTTTAGCAAAACAGCACATTTTGAGCTTTAATCTGCGTTTTAACGCGTAAAACAGCATAAAAGCGGCAGAAATTTTATTATTCGTTTTATTAATATTGCGTCTGTTGAACGATTTCAACGATCTAAAATAGCGAAAATGCTTATTTTTAGCAAAACAGCGCGTTTTTGAGGGTTTAATCTGCGTTTTTAACGCGTAAAACAGCATAAAACGACGAATTTTTATTATTCGTTTTATTAATGTGCTTCTATTTGAACGATTTCAACGTCTAAATGCTTGAAAATGCTTATTTTAGCAAAACAGCGCGTTTTGAGCTTTTAATCTGCGTTTAACGCGTAAACGGCATAAAACGACGAATTTTTATTATTCGTTTTATTAATATTGCTATTTGAACGATTTCAGCGATCTAAAATGCTTGAAAATGCTTATTTTAGCAAAACAGCGTTTTGAGCTTTAATCTGCGTTTAAACGCGTAAAACAGCATAAAGCGACGGGTACGGTATTCGTTTTTATTAATATTGCGTCTATTTGAACGATTTCAACGATCTAAAATGCTTGAAAATGCTTATTTTAGCAAAACAGCACGTTTGAGCTTAATCGTTTTAACGCGTAAACAGCATAAAACGACGAATTTTTATTATTCGTTTTTATTAATAATAGCTTCTATTTGAACGTTTCAACGATCTAAATGCTTGAAAATGCTTATTTTAGCAAAACAGCGCGTTTGCCAGGCTTTATTCGGCGTTTAACGCGTAAAACAGCATAAAACGGCAATTTTTATTCGTTTTTATTAATATTGCTTCTGTTGAACGATTTTAACGATCTAAAATGCTTGAAAATGCTTATTTTAGCAAACAGCACGTTTGAGCTTTTGTTACGCGTTTTAACGCGGTAAGCAGCATAAAACGACAATTTTTATTATTCGTTTTATTAATATTGCTTCTATTTGAACGATTTCAGCTTGATCTAAAATGCTTGAAAATGCTTATTTTAGCAAAACAGCACGTTTTGAGCTTTTATTCTGCGTTTTAACGCGTAAAACAACATAAAACGACGAAATTTTATTATTCGTTTTTATTAATATTGCGTCTGACTGAGCGATTTCAACGATCTAAAATGCTTGAAAATGCCAGTATAGCAAAACAGCACGTTTGAGCTTTAATCTGCGTTTAACGCGTAATACAACATAAAAACGACGAATTTTTAATATTCGTTTTTTATTAATATTAGCTTCTATTTGAACGATTTTCAACGATCTAAAATGCTTGAAATGCTTATTTTAACAAAAACAGCACGTTTTGAGCTATAATCTGCGTTTAACGCGTAAAACAGCATAAAACGAAGAAGTTTTATTATTCGTTTTTATTAATATTACGTCTATTTGAACGATTTCAACGATCTAAAATGCTTGAAAATGCTTATTTTAGCAAAACAGCACGTTTGAACTTTTAATCTGCGTTTTAACGCGTAAAACAGCGCATAAAACGACGAATTTTTTTATTATCCGTTTTTATTAATATTGCGTCCTATTTGAACGATTTCAACGATCTAAAATGCTTGAAAATGTATTTTAGCAAAACAGCACGTTTTGAGAGCTTTATTCATAACGTTTTAACGCGTAAAACAGCATAAAACGACGACATTTTATTATTCGTTTTATTTTTATTGCGTCTGTTGAACGATTTCAACGATCTAAAAGCTTGAAAATGCTTATTTTAGCAAAACAGCACGTTTTGAGCTTTAATCTGCGTTTTAACGCGTAAAAACAGCAGCATAAAACGACGAATTTTATTATTCGTTTTTATTAATATTGCGTCTGTTGAACGATTTCAACGATCTAAATGCTTGAAAATGCTTATTTTAGCAAAACAGCGCGTTTGAGCTTGTCTGCGTTTTAACGCGTAAAACAACATAAAACGACGAATTTTTATTATTCGTTTTTATTAATATTGCTTCTATTTGAACGATTTCAACGATCTAAAATGCTTGAAAATGCTTATTTTAGCAAACAGCACGTTTGAGCTTTATTCTGCGTTTTAACGCGTAAAACAGCGAAAACGACGGGAATTTTTTATTATTCGTTTTTATTAATATTGCGTCTATTTAGGGTATTTCCAGCGATCTAAAATGCTTGAAAATGCTTATTTTAGCAAAACAGCACGTTTGAGCTTTAATCTGCGTTTAGCGCGTAATACAGCATAAAACGACGTTACATTATTCGTTTTTATTATGTTAGCTGAACGATTTCAACGATCTAAAATGCTTGAAAATGCTTATTTTAGCAAAACAGCTTGCGATTTTGAGCTTTAATCTTTGATTTTAACGCGTAAAACAGCATAAAAACGACGACATTTTTATTATTCGTTTTTATTAATATTGCGTCTGTTGAACGATTTCAACGATCTAAAATGCTTGAAAATGCATATTTTAGCAAACAGCACGTTTTGAGCTTTAATCTGCGTTTAACGCGTAAAACAGCATAAAACGGCGAATTTTTATTATTCGTTTTTTATTAATATTGCTTCTATTTGAACGATTTCAACGATCTAAAATGTTTTGAAAATGCTTATTTTAGCAAAACAGCGTTTTGAGAGCTTTATTCTGCGTTTTTAACGCGTAAAACATAAAACGACAGGGGTACATTATTCGTTTTTATTTTTATGGCGTCTATTTGAACGATTTCAACGATCTAAAATGCTTGAAAAATGCTTATTTTAGCAAACAGCGTTTTGAGCTTTTAATCTGCGTTTTAACGCGTAAAACAGCATAAAACGACGAATTTTTATTATTCGTTTTTATTATTTTGCTTCCTATTTGAACGATTTCCAACGATCTAAAATGCTTGAAAATGTATTTTAACCAAAACAGCGTTTGAGCTTTTGAATCTGCGTTTTAACGCGTAAAACAGCATAAAAACGACGAAATTTTATTATTGGATTTTTATTAATGTGCGTCTATTTGAACGGTTCAGCGATCTAAAATGCTTGAAAATGCTTATTTTAGCAAAACAGCACGTTTGAGGTTTAATCTGTGTTTTAACGCGTAAAACACAGCATAAAACGACGAATTTTTATTATTCGTTTTTTATTAATATTGCTCTATTTGAACGATTTCAACGATCTAAATGCTTGAAAATGCTTATTTAGCAAAACAGCACGTTTTGAGCTTTTAATCTGCGTTTTTACGCGTAAAACAACATAAATTTTTTATTATTCGTTTTTTATTAATATTGCTTCTATTTGAACGATTTCAGCGCGATCTAAATGGCAGAAAATGCTTATTTTTAGCAAAACGGCACGTTTTGAGCTTTAATCTGCGTTTTAACGCGTAAAACAGCATAAAACGACGAATTTTTTATTAATATTGCGTCTGGCTGAACGATTTCAACGATCTAAAAGTAGCGAAAATGCTTATTTTAGCAAAACAGCACGTTTTGAGCTTTTAATCTGCGTTTTAACGCGTAGGCGCAGCATAAAACGACGAAATTTTTATTATTCGTTTTTATTAATATTGCGTCTGTTGAACGATTTCGATCTAAAATGCTTGAAAATGCTTATTTTAGCAAAACAGCACGTTTGAGAGCTTTAATCTGCGTTTTAACGCGTAAAACAGCGCATAAAAACGGCGAATTTTTTTTTATTATTCGTTTTTATTAATATTGCTTCTATTTGAACGATTTCAGCGATCTAAAATGTTTGTACTTATTTTAGCAAAACAGCGTTTGGGCTTTATTCTGCGTTTTAACGCGTAAAACAGCATAAAACGACGAGAATTTTATTATTCGTTTTTTATTTTTTATGGCGTCTATTTGAACGATTTCAACGATCTAAAATAGCGAAAATGCTTATTTTAGCAAAACAGCGTTTTGAACTTTAATCTGCGTTTTTTTAACTTGCGTAAACAGCATAAAACGACGAATTTTTATTATTCGTTTTTATTAATATTGCTATTTGAACGATTTCAGCTATCTAAATGCTTGAAAATACTTATTTAGCAAACAGCACGTTTGAGCTTTAATCTGCGTTTAACGCGTAAAACAGCATATAAAAAACGACGAAATTTTTGATATTCGTTTTTTATTAATATTGCGTCTGTTGAACGGTTCAACGATCTAAAAATGCTTGAAAATGCTTATTTTTAGCAAAACAGCACGTTTTGAGGTTTTAATGTGCGTTTAACGCGTGAAGCAACATAAAAACGACGAATTTTTTTATTATTCGTTTTATTAATATTGCTTCTATTTGAACGATTTCAACGATCTAAAATGTGAAAATGCTTTATTTTAGCAAAACGAAAGCGTTTTGAGCTTTTAATCTGCGTTTAACGCGTAAAACAGCATAAAAACGACGAATTTTTATTATTCGTTTTATTAATATTGCTTCTATTTGAAGAACGATTTCAGCGATCTAAAATGCTTGAAAATGCTTATTTTTAGCAAAACAGCACGTTTTGAGCTTTAATCGTTTTAACGCGTAAAACAGCATAAAACGACGAATTTATTAATATTGCGTCTATTTGAACGATTTTAACGATCTAAATGCTTGAAAATGCTTATTTTTTTTTAGCAAAACAGCACGTTTGGCGGGCTTTTAATCTGCGTTTTAACGCGTAAAACGGCATAAAACGACGAATTTTTACATTATTCGTTTTTTATTAGTAGCGCTACTGTTGAACGATTTCAACGATCTAAAATGCTTGAAAATGCTTATTTTGTAAAACAGCACGTTTTGAGCATTCGGCGTTTTAACGCGTAAAACAGCATAAAGCAACGGGTACATTATTCGTTTTTATTAATGTGCTTCTATTTGAACGATTTCAACGATCTAAAATGCTTGAAAATGCTTATTTTAGCAAAACAGCACGTTTTGAGCTTTATTCTGCGTTTTAACGCGTAAAACAGCATAAAACGACGAATTTTTATTATTCGTTTTTTATTAATGTAGCTTCTATTTGAACGATTTCAACGATCTAAAATGGCAGAAAATGCTTATTTAAGCAAAACAGCACGTTTGAGCTTTTAATCTGCGTTTTAATGCGTAAAAAATCATAAAAAGCGACGAATTTTTATTATTCGTTTTATTAATATTGCTTCTATTTGAAGAACGATTTCAACGATCCTAAAATGCTTGAAAATGCTTATTTTAGCAAAAACAGCACGTTTGAGCTTTAATCTGCGTTTTAACGCGTAAAACAGCTTTATAAAACGACGAAATTTTTGTTATTCGTTTTATTAATATTGCGTCTATTTGAACGATTTCAACGATCTAAAATGCTTGAAAATGCTTATTTTAGCAAAACAGCACGTTTGAGCTTTAATCTGCGTTTAACGCGTAAAACAGCATAAAAACGACGAATCTTTTATTATTCGTTTTTATTAATATTGCTTCTATTTGAACGATTTCAACGATCTAAAATGGCAGAAATGCTTATTTGGCAAAACAGCACGTTTTGAGCTTTAATCTGCGTTTTAACGTAAAACAGCATAAAACAGCAAAATTTTATTATTCGTTTTTATTAATATTGCGTCTGTGAACCATTCAGCGATCAAATTGTGAAAATGCTTATTTTAGCAAAACGAAGTTTGAGCTTTAATCTGCGCTTTTAACGCGTAAACGCAGCATAAAACGACGAATTTTTATTATTCGTTTTTATTAATGGTAGCTGTTGAACGATTTCAGCGATCTAAAATGGCGAAAATGCTTATTTTAGCAAACAGCGCACGTTTGATCTTTAACCTGCGTTTAACGCGGCAAAACAGCATAAAACGACGAATTATTTATTATTCGTTTTTTTATTATCGCCCGTCTATTTGAACGATTTCAACGATCTAAATGCTTGAAAATGCTTATTTTAATAAAACAGCACGTTTTGAGCTTTTAATCTGCGTTTAACGCGTAAAAACAGCATAAAAATGACGAATTTTTATTATTCGTTTTTAATATTGCTTCTATTCAATCGATTTCAACGATCACAAAACGGCGAAAATACTTATTTTAGCAAAACAGCGTTTTGAGCTTTAATCTGCCTTTTAACGCGCAAAACGGTATAAAACGACGAAATTTTTATTATTCGTTTTTATTAATAATGCTTCTATTTGATCATTTCAACGATCTAAAATGCTTGAAAATGCTTATTTTAACAAAACAAGCACGTTTTGAGCTTTAATCTGCGTTTTAACGCGTAAAACAACATAAAACGACGAACTTTCATTATTCGCTTTTTATTAATATTGCGTCTATGAACGATTTCAACGATCTAAAATGTGAATATGCTTATTTTAGCAAAACAGCACGTTACCGAACTTTAATCTGCGTTTTAACTCGTAAAACAGCATAAAATTGACAGGTACAGTAATCGTTTTTATTAATATTGCTTTCTATTTAAAAGGATTTCAACGATCTAAAATGCTTGAAAATGCTTATTTTAGCAAAAGCAACTTGCATTTTGAGCTTTAATCAGCGTTTTAACGCGTAAACAACATAAAAACACGACGGGAATTTTATTATTCGTTTTTATTAATATTGCGTCTGTTGAACGATTTCAACGATCTAAATGCTTGAAAATGCTTATTTTAGCAAAACAGCACGTTTGAGCTTTAATCTGCGTTTTTAACGTAAAACAGCATAAAAACGACGAATTTTTTATTATTCGTTTTTATTAATTTTGCTTCTATTTGAACGATTTCAACGATCTAAAATGCTTGAAAATGCTTATTTTAGCAAAACAGCACGTTTTGGGTTTTTTCGGGGTTTTTAACGCGAAAAACAGCATAAAAGGGAGGGAAATTTTTTATTATTCGTTTTTTTAATATTGCGTCTTTTTTGAACGATTTAAACCGATCTAAAATGTTGAAAAGGGGTTTTTAGCAAAACGGCCTTTTTTGGGGTTTTTAATCTGCTTTTTAACGCGTAAAACAGCAAAAAAAACGACAAAATTTTTTTATTTTTCGTTTTTTTTAAATTTGCTTTTTTTGAACGATTTCAACGATCAAAAAATGCTTGAAAATGCTTATTTTGAAAACAGCACGTTTTGAGTTTTTAATCTGCGTTTTAACGCGAAAAACAGCAAAAAAACGACGAATTTTTTTTATTCTTTTTTATTAATATTGCGTCTGGGGAAACCGGTTTTTCCCCAACGACCCAAAAAAGGGCGAAAATGAAATTTTTAGCAAAAACAGAAGTTTTGAGTTTTTAATCTGCTTTTTTAACGCGTAAACAGCATAAAACAAATTTTTTATTATTCTTTTTTCCCAATATTGCTTCTATTTGAACGATTTAAACGTTTCTACGTTTTGGAAAATGTTTTTATTTTAGTAAAAACACTTTTGGGTTTTTAATTTTGCATTTTAACGCAAAACAGCATAAAACGAAAAATTTTTTTATTATTTTTTTTTATTAATATTGCGTCTATTTGGGCAATTTCAACAAATCTAAAATGAAAAATTTTTTATTTTAGCAAAACAGCACTTTTTGAGCTTTAATCTGCGTTTTAACGCGAAAAAAACAAAAAAATGACAAATTTTTTTATTTTTTTTTAAATTTTCTATTTAAACGATTTCAACGATCTAAAATGCTTGAAAATGTTTTTTTTAGAAAAAACGGCACGTTTTGAGTTTTAATCTGCGTTTTAACGCGTAAAACAGCAAAAAAAACGACGTTTTTTTTATTTTCGTTTTTATTAATATTGCTTCTTTTAAAAGGGTTTTCCCAACGATCTAAAATGCTTGAAAATTTATTTTAGCAAAACAGCACGTTTGATTTTTTAAATCGCGTTTTAACGCGAAAAACAGCAAAAAAACGACAAAATTTTTTATTATTCGTTTTTTATTAATATTGCATCTATTTGAATGATTTCAACGATCTAAAATGCTTAAAAAATGCTTTTTTTTGGCAAAAACAGCACTTTTTGAGCTTTTATTCTGCTTTTTAACGCGTAAAAAAATAAAACGACAAAATTTTTTATTATTCGTTTTTATTTTTTTGCGTTTTTTTGAACGATTTCAACGATCTAAAATGTTGAAAATGCTTTTTTTAAAAGCAAAACAGCACGTTTTTGAGTTTTAATCTGCTTTTTAACGCGTAAAACAGCATAAAACGAAATTTTTTATTATTCTTTTTTTATTAATATTGCTTCTATTTGAACGTTTTCCCAACGATCAAAATCAAAATGCTTATTTTAGCAAAACAGCACGTTTTGGGGTTTTAATTCTTTTTAACGGGGTAAAAAAACAAAAAAACGACGAAATTTTTATTATTCTTTTTTATTAATTTGCGTCTTTTGAACCATTTAAAACGATTTTAAAAATTTTGAAAATCCCTTTTTTTAGAAAAAACAGCAAGTTTTGAGTTTAATCTGCGTTTTAACGCGTAAAACAGCATAAAAACGACAAATTTTTTTATTATTCTTTTTTTATTAATATTTTCTTTTTGGGAACGATTTAAACGTTTAAAAATGCTTGAAAATGCTTTTTTTTAGCAAAACAGCACTTTTTTGATTTTTTTAAACCTTTTAACGCGAAAAACAGCAAAAAAACGACGAATTATTTATTATTCGTTTTTATTAATATTGGGGTCTATTTGAACGATTTCAACGATCAAAAAGTTAAAATGCTTTTTTTTAGCAAAACAGCCGTTTTGAGCTTTAATCTGCGTTTTAACGCGTAAAAAAGCATAAAATGACGAATTTTTTTTAAATTCGTTTTTTATTAATATTTTCATTTAATCGATTTCAACGATAAAACGCGAAAATGCTTATTTTAGAAAAAACACCCGTTTTGAGCTTTAATTGCGTTTTAACGCGCAAAACAGTATAAAAACGACAAAATTTTTATTATTCGTTTTTTTTAAATTTGTTTCTTTTTTGGGAACGTTTTCCCAACGATCTAAAATGCTTGAAACTGCTTATTTTGGAAAAAACAGCACTTTTTTGGGGCCAATCGGTTTTAACGCGTAAAAAAACAAAAAAAACGACGAATTTTTATTTTTCGCTTTTATTAATATTGCGCCCGGAAGGGATTTCAACGATCTAAAATCTTGAAAAATTGCTTTTTTTAGCAAAACAGCTTTTTTTTGGGAGTTTTAACCTGCGTTTTAACGCGTAAAAAAGAAAAAACGCCGAAATTTTTATTATTCGTTTTATATTAATATTGCGTTTTTTTGGACGTTTTTAACGATCTAAAAGTTTTGAAAATGCTTTTTTTTAAGAAAAACCCGGCCGTTTCGACCCAAATCTGCTTTTTAACAAAAAGCAAAAAAGGGGAAAATTTTTTTTATTTTTTTTTTATTAATATTGCTTATTTTTGGGAACGATTTCAACGATCTAAAATGCTTGAAAATGCTTTTTTTTAGCAAAACAGCACGTTTTGAGTTTTAATTTTGCGTTTTAACGCGAAAACGGCAAAAAACAAAAATTTTATTATTCTTTTTTTATTTTTATTGCGTCTATTTGAGCGATTTCAACGATCAAAAAATGCTTAAAAAATGTTTATTTTAGAAAAAAACAGCACGTTTTGGGGGTTTTTTAACTGCTTTTTAAGGAAAAACAGCAAAAAAACGACGAAATTTTTTATTTTTCTTTTTTATTAATTTTTGCTTCTATTTGAACGATTTCAACGATCAAAAATGCTTGAAAATGCTTTTTTTAGCAAAAAAAAAGCACTTTTTGGGCTTTATTCTGCTTTTTAACGCAAAAAAACAAAAAAACGACAAATTTTTTATTATTCTTTTTTTATTAATATTTCGTTTTTTTTGAACGATTTAAAACGTCAAAAAATCTTGAAAATGCTTATTTTAGCAAAGCAGCACGTTTTGAGTTTTTAATCTGCGTTTTAAGGGTAAAACAGCATAAAACACGAAATTTTTTTAATTATTCTTTTTTATTAATATTGCGTCTTTTTTGGAAAGATTTCAACGATCTAAAATGTTTGGAAAATGCTTTTTTTTAGCAAAACAGCACTTTTTGAGCTTTAATCTGCGTTTTAACGCGTAAAAAAAAGCATTAAAAACGACAAATTTTTTATTATTCTTTTTTTATTAATATTTTTTTCTTTTAACGATTTCAAGGGTTAAAAAATCCCAAAAAGCTTATTTTAGCCAAACACCCGTTTTGAGTTTAATCTGCTTTTTAACGCGTAAAAAACAAAAAAAACGACAAATTTTTTTATTATTCGTTTATTATTTATTTTTATTTGAAGGGTTTCAACGTTTCAAAATCTTGAAAATGCTTTTTTTAGAAAAACAGCGTTTTGGTTTTTTTAACGCTTTTTTTAAAAGGAAAACAGCATAAAATCGGGGAAAATTTTTTTATTATTCGTTTTTATTAATATTGCGTCTATTTGAACGATTTCAACGATCTAAAATGCTTAAAAAATGTTTTTTAAAACAGCACGTTTTGAGTTTTTATTCTGCTTTTTAACGCGTAAAAAAACAAAAAAACGACAAATTTTTTTTATTCGTTTTTTTTTTTTATTGCGTCTTTTTTGAAGGGTTTCAACGATCAAAAATGCTTAAAAAAATGTTTTATTTTAAAAACGCCCCGTTTTATTTTAATTGCTTTTTAACGCTTAAAACAGAAAAAAAACGACAAATTTTTTTATTATTCTTTTTTTTATAATATAGCTTCTATTTGAAGGGTTTCAAACGACCCTTAAAATGTTTTGGAAAAAGCTTTTTTTTAAAAGAAAAAACAGCACTTTTTTGTTTTTTAAAATCTGCTTTTTAACGCGTAAAAAGCATTAAAACGAGGGAAATTTTCCCATTATTCTTTTTTTTATAAATATTGCGTCTTTTTTGAAGGGTTTCAACGATCTAAAATGCTTGAAAATGCTTATTTTAAAAAAACCAGCACGTTTTGAGTTTTAATCGCGTTTTAACGCGTAAAAAAAAGCAAAAAAACACAATTTTTATTATTCGTTTTTATTAATTTTGCTTCTATTTAAAACATTTCCAACGATCTAAAATGTTGAAAATGCTTATTTTAGCAAAAAGAAGATTTGAGTTTAATCTGGGGTTTAACGGGGTAAAACAGCATAAAACGACTTTTTTTTGTTATTTGTTTTTTTTAAATTTTGGCCCCTTTTTTAAACGATTTCAACGATCTAAAATGCTTGAAAAATGCTTATTTTAGCAAAAAGCACTTTTTTGAGTTTTTAATCTGCTTTTTAAAGGGGAAAAAACAGCAAAAAAAACGACGATTTTTTTTATTATTCTTTTTTATTAATTTGCGTCTATTTGAACGTTTCAACGATCAAAAAATGTTTTAAAAAATGCTTTTTTTAGCAAAACAGCACGTTTTGAGTTTTAATTTTGCGTTTTAACGCGAAAAACAGCAAAAAAACGAGGGAAATTTTTTATTATTCGTTTTTTTTAAATAGCCTCTTTTTGAATGATTTTCCAACGATTTGTTTAGAAAATGTTTATTTTAGCAAAACAGCCCTTTTTGACTTTAATCTCCCTTTTTAACGCGTAAAAAAAAAAAAACGACGAATTTTTTTATTCTTTTTTTATTAATATTGCTTCTATTTGAAGGGTTTCAACGTTTCCAAAATGCTTGAAAATGCTTTTTTTTAGCAAAACAGCACTTTTTGAGTTTAATCTGCGTTTTAAGGGTAAAAAAACAAAAAACCCGAGGGAATTTTTATTATTCTTTTTTTGACGTGATAACGTCTTTAAAACCCTTTTTTTGGGGTGACTGTTCAGAAACCTGTCACGGGGCGGGGGTCGATCGCGGTATCCCCCCCCGTTATAACGAGAGATAGACGAACCCTTTCCCCGAAAAACTGGGGGCTGCCAGTCATTCCGACCCCTGGGGAAAAAATTAAACCAAGAGAGAGGGCCCGGGTTTCCCCCCGTCTCTCCCGGGGCGCCCAGTCATTCCTTGCCATTTTGCGCGTTCGGTGGTTTGGGCCCGGGATCTTCCGTCTCTCACCTCAAACGGCATACAAAACGAATGGAGTTTTTCCCGTGCGGTTAATTTTTTCGTTGAATTTTTTATGGGGCCGAAAAAAAAGTTTGTAGTGTGGGGGGAGCCTAACAGAAAAAAAAAATGTGAAGTGCGGGTGTTCAACAATTTTCAACAAACAAAAAACCCCTTTTATCCCAAAAAAGACGTTTCCCTAAACATTTTGATCGTAAACCTACTTTAACAAACAACCATTTTTATTTATTGCTTCTATTTGAACGATTTTCAATCTAAAAAAGCTTGAAAATGCTTATTTTAAAAAACAGCCCTTTGAGATTTAATCCCCCTTTTAACCCCGTAAAAAAAGCAAAAAAAGACAAATTTTTTTTTATTCGTTTTTTTTAAAATTGCGTCTATTTGAACGATATCAACGATCTAAAAAAGTTTTAAAATGCTTATTTTAAACCCACGTTTTGAGCTTTAATCTGCGTTTTTCGCGTAAAAAAGCATAAAAAAGACGAATTTTTTTTATTCGTTTTTTTTTTAATATTGCTTCTTTTTAACGATTTCAACGATCAAAAATTTCTTTAAAAAAGCTTTTTAAACAAAACAGTTTTGTTTTTTAGCTTTTTAAACTGGGGTTTTAACCCCAAAACAAGCATAAAAAAGACGAATTTTTTTTTTATTCGTTTTTTAAAAATTGCGTCTATTTGAAAAAATTTCAACGATCTAAAATGCTTGAAAATGCTTATTTTGGGAAAAAGCAAAGTTTTTAGCTTTTTAAACAAAACGTTTTTTAACCCCGTAAAACAGCATAAAACGACGAAATTTTTATTATTCGTTTTTATTAATTTTTGCGCCCCCTTTTAACGATTTCAACGATCTAAAAAAGCTTGAAAATGCTTATTTTAGCAAAAAAAGCACGTTTTTAGCCCAAAAACTGCGTTTTTTAAAGCGTAAAAAAAAAGAAAAACGGAATTTTTTTTTATTCGTTTTTTTTAATTTTTGCTTCTATTTGAAACGATTTCCCCGATCTAAAATGCTTGAAAATGTTTTTTTTAGCAAAACAGCACGTTTTGGGTCTTTAACCTGCGTTTTTAAAGCGTTAAAAAAAAAAACGACGAATTATTTATTATTCGTTTTTTTTAATATTGCGTTTTATTTGAACGGGTTTCAACGATCTAAAATGCTTAAAATGCTTATTTTAGCCAAAAACCGTTTTGAGCTTTTTAAACTGCGTTTTTTAAAGCGTAAAAAAAGATAAAAATGACGGGTTTTTTTTTTTTCGTTTTTTTAATTAAATTTCTTCTATTTAATCGATTTTAACGGGCCAAAACGGGGAAAATGCTTTTCAGCCGAAGTTTTTGAGCTTTAATCTGCGTTTTTTAACGCGCAAAACAGATAAAAAAGACGAAATTTTTTTTATTCGTTTTTTTTAATATTGCTTCTATTTGAACGGGTTTAACGATCTTTGGGGTTGCTTATTGTAGCAAAACAGCACGTTTTTAGCTTTAATCAGCGTTTTAAACCCCGAAACAGCATAAAACGAGAATTTTTTTTTTATTCGCTTTTTTTAATATTGCGTCTTTTGGGAAAGATTTTTAACGATCTAAAATGCTTGAATATGCTTTTTTTTAGCAAAAAAACATGTTTTGGGTTTTAAACTGCGTTTTTAAAGCGTAAAACAGCATAAAAAAAGGCAAATTTTTTTTTATTGTTTTATATTAATTTGCGCCTATTTTGGAGATTTCAACGATCTAAAAAAGCTTGAAAAAAGCTTTTTTTTAGCAAAACAGCACGTTTTGAGGGTTTAATCTGCGTTTTAAGGGTAAAACAGCATAAAAAAGACGGAATTTTTTTTATTGTTTTTATTAATTTCCCTTTATTTGAACGGTTTTAACGATCTAAAAAAGCTTGAAAATGCTTATTTTTGGGAAAACAGCACGTTTTTTAGTTTTTTGCGTTTTAAAGCAAAACGGCATAAAAAAAGACAAAATTTTTTTTTTCGTTTTTATTTTTTTTTTGCGTCTATTTGACATTTCAACGATCTAAAAAAAGCTTTAAAATGCTTTTTTTTTGCAAAACAGCACGTTTTTAGCTTTTTAAACTGCGTTTTAACGCGTAAAAAACGCCAAAAAAAAGAATTTTTATTATTCCCTTTTTTTTAATATTGCTTCTTTTGAACGATTTCAACGATCTAAAAAAAGCCTTTGCTTATTTTAGCAAAACAGCGCGTTTTGAGCTTTTTAAACTGGGGTTTTTTAAAGCGTAAAACAGCATTTAAAAAGACGAATTTTTTTTATTCGTTTTTATTAATATTTTGTTTGGGAAAGATTTCAACGATCTTTCCGAAAATGCTTATTTTAGCAAAAAAGCACGTTTTGAGCTTTAATCTGCGTTTTAACCCTAAAAAAGCATTTAAAAAACGAAATTTTTTTTTTCGTTTTTTTAAAAATTGCGTCTATTTGAACGATTTCAACGATCTTTAAAAAGCTTGAAAATGTTTTTAAAACAAAACAGCACGTTTTGAGTTTTCTGCGTTTTTAAAGTCCAAAAACGTTTTTTTTTTTTTTATTAATATTGCGCCCCCTTTTAACGATTTCAACGATCTAAAAAGCTTGAAAATGCTTATTTTAGCAAAACAGCAGGTTTTGAGCTTTAATCTGCGTTTTTAACGCAAAACATACAAAAAGACGAATTTTTTTTTATTCGTTTTTTTTTAATATTGTTTCTATTTGAACGGTTTTAACGATCTAAAATGCTTGAAAATGCTTATTTTAGCCAAACAGCACGTTTTTAGCTTTAATCTGCGTTTTTTAAAGCGTAAAACACAAAAAAAGACGGGGTTTTTATTTTTTTTTATTAATATTGCTTCTATTTGAACGATTTTTAACGTCTAAAAATTTCTTGAAAATGCTTATTTTAGCAAAACAGCACGTTTTGAGCTTTAATCTGCGTTTAACCCCGTTTAAAAATTAAAATCAGGGAAAATTTTTATTCGTTTTTATTAATATTGCGTCTGGAACGATTTTAACGATCTAAAAAAGCTTGAAAATGTTTTTTTTAGCAAAACAGCAAGTTTTTAGTTTTATTCTGCGTTTTACGCGTAAAACAGCATAAAAAAACGAAATTTTTTTTATTCGTTTTTTTTTTTTATTGCGTCTATTTGAACGATTTCAACGATCTAAAATGTTTAAAATGCTTTTTTTTTAGCAAAACAACGTTTTTAGTTTTTTTAAACTGCGTTTTAACCTTTTAAAAAAGCATAAAAAAAGACGAATTTTTATTATTCGCTTTTTATTAAAATTTGCCTATTTGAACGATTTCAACGATCTAAAATGCTTGGGGAATGCTTATTTTAGCAAAACAGGGACATTTTGAGTTTTTAAACTGCGTTTTTTTTCGCCCAAAAACCCCAAAAAAAAGACGAAATTTTTATTATTCGTTTTTATAAATATTGCGTCTATTTGAACGATTTCAACGATTTTAAAACGGAAAACTTTTTTTAGCAAAACAGCACGTTTTGAGCTTTTTAAACTGCGTTTTAACGCGTAAAAAAAGCATAAAAACGACGAATTTTTTTTTTATTCATTTTTATTAATTTTGCTTCTTTTGAAAAGATTTCAACGGGTCTTAAAGCTTTTAAAAAAGCTCAAATTTTTGCAAAACAGCACGATTTGAGTTTTTAAACTGCGTTTTAAAGCAAAACAGCATAAAAAAGACGAATTTTTTTTTTTATTTGTTTTTATTAATATTGCTTCCCATTTGAACGATTTCAACGATCCCAAAAAAGCTTAAGAAAAACTTTTTTTTTGGGAAAACAGCACGTTTTTAAACCAATCTGCGTTTTTAAAGCGAAAACAGCCCTAAAAAAGACGGGTTTTTTATTATTCGTTTTTTAATTTTTGTTTTTATTTGAACGATTTCAACGATCTAAAAAAGCTTGAAAATGCTTTTTTTTAGCAAAAAAGCACGTTTTGAGCTTTAACTGCGTTTTTAAAGCGTAAAAAAGCATAAAACGACGAATTTTTTTTTTATTCGTTTTTTTTTAATTTGCTTCTATTTGAACGATTTCCCCAACGATCTTTCTATTTGAACGATTTCAACGATCTAAAATGCTTGAAAATGCTTATTTTAGCAAAACAGCACGTTTTGAGCTTTAATCTGCGTTTTAACGCGTAAAACAGCATAAAACGAGGAAATTTTATTATTCGTTTTTATTAATATTGCGTCTGTTTGAACGATTTCAACGATCTAAAATGCTTGAAAATGCTTATTTTAGCAAAACGCACGTTTTGAGCTTTAATCTGCGTTTTAACGCGTAAAACAGCATAAAAACGACGAAATTTTTATTATTCGTTTTTATTATATTGCTCTATTTGAACGATTTCAACGATCTAAAATGCTTGAAAATGCTTATTTTAGCAAAACAGCACGTTTTGAGCTTTAATCTGCGTTTTAACGCGTAAAACAGCATAAAACGACGAATTTTTATTATTCGTTTTTATTAATATTCTTCTATTTGAACGATTTCAACGATCTAAAATGCTTGAAAATGCTTATTTTAGCAAAACAGCACGTTTTGAGCTTTTAATCTGCGTTTTAACGCGTAAAACAGCATAAAAACGACGAAATTTTTATTATTCGTTTTTATTAATATTGCGTCTATTTGAACGATTTCAACGATCTAAAATGCTTGAAAATGCTTATTTTAGCAAAACAGCACGTTTTGAGCTTTAATCTGCGTTTTAACGCGTAAAACAGCATAAAACGACGAATTTTTATTATTCGTTTTTATTAATATTGCGTCTATTTGAACGATTTCAACGATCTAAAATGCTTGAAAATGCTTATTTTAGCAAAACAGCACGTTTTGAGCTTTAATCTGCGTTTTAACGCGTAAAACAGCATATAAAACGACGAATTTTTATTATTCGTTTTTATTAATTTTGCTTCTATTTGAACGATTTCAACGATCTAAAATGCTTGAAAATGCTCATTTTAGCAAAACAGCACGATTTGAGCTTTAATCTGCGTTTTAACGCGTAAAAACAGCATAAAACGACGAATTTTTGTTATTTGTTTTTATTAATATTGCTTCTATTTGAACGATTTCAACGATCTAAAATGCTTGAAAATGCTTATTTTAGCAAAACAGCACGTTTTGAGCTTTTAATCTGCGTTTTAACGCGTAAAACAGCATAAAACGACGAGTTTTTATTATTCGTTTTTATTAATATTGCTTCTATTTGAACGATTTCAACGATCTAAAATGCTTGAAAATGCTTATTTTAGCAAAACAGCACGTTTTGAGCTTTAATCTGCGTTTTAACGCGTAAAACAGCATAAAAACGACGAAATTTTTATTATTCGTTTTTATTTTACTGCGTCTATTTGAACGATTTCAACGATCTAAAATGCTTGAAAATGCTTATTTTAGCAAAACAGCACGTTTTGAGTTTTAATCTGCGTTTTAACGCTTAAAACAGCATAAAACGACGAATTTTTTATTATTTGTTTTTATTAATATTGCTTCTATTTGAAAAGATTTCAACGATCTAAAATGCTTGAGAATGCTTATTTTAGCAAAACAGCAATTTTGAGTTTAATCTGCGTTTTAACGCGTAAAACAGCATTAAAACGACAAAATTTATTATTCGTTTTTATAAATATTGCGTCTATTTGAACGATTTCAACGATCTAAAATGCTTGAGAATGCTTATTTTAGCAAAACAGCACATTTTGAGCTTTAATCTGCGTTTTAACGCGTAAAACAGCATAAATAAAACGACGAAATTTTTATTATTCGTTTTTATAAATATTGCGTCTATTTGAACGATTTCAACGATCTAAAATGCTTGAAAATGCTTATTTTAGCAAAACAGCACGTTTTGAGCTTTATTCTGCGTTTTAACGCGTAAAACAGCATAAAATCGAGGAAATTTTTATTATTCGTTTTATTAATATTGCGTCTATTTGAACGATTTCAACGATCTAAAATGCTTGAAAATGCTTATTTTAAGCAAAACAGCACGTTTTGAGCTTTAATCTGCGTTTTAACGCGTAAAACAGCATAAAATCGACGAATTTTTATTATTCGTTTTATTAATATTGCTCTATTTGAACGATTTCAACGATCTAAAATGCTTGAAAATGCTTATTTTTAGCAAAACAGCCCGTTTTGAGCTTTAATCTGCGTTTTAACGCGTAAAACAGCATAAAAATGACGAATTTTTATTATTCGTTTTTATTAATATTGCGTCTATTTGAAGATTTCAACGATCTAAAATGCTTGAAAATGCTTATTTTAGCAAAACAGCACGTTTTGAGTTTAATCAGCGTTTTAACGCGTAAAACAGCATAAAAACGACGAAATTTTTATTATTCGTTTTTATTAATATTGCGTCTATTTGAACGATTTCAACGATCTAAAATGCTTGAAAATGCTTATTTTAGCAAAACAGCACGTTTTGAGCTTTAATCTGCGTTTTAACGCGTAAAACAGCATAAAAATGACGAATTTTTTATTATTCGTTTTTATTAATATTGCTTCTATTTAATCGATTTCAACGATCTAAAAGCTTGAAAATGCTTATTTTAGCAAAACAGCACGTTTTGAGCTTTAATCTGCGTTTTAACGCGCAAAACAGTTTAAAAACGACGAAATTTTTATTATTCGTTTTTATTAATATTGCTTCTATTTGAACGATTTCAACGATCTAAATGCTTGAAAATGCTTATTTTAGCAAAACAGCACGTTTTGAGTTTAATCTGCGTTTTAACGCGTAAAACAGCATAAAACGATGAATTTTTATTATCGCTTTTATTAATATTGCGTCTATTTGAACGATTTCAACGATCTAAAATGCTGAAAATGCTTATTTTAGCAAAACAGCACGTTTTGAGCTTTAATCGCGTTTTAACGCGTAAAACAGCATAAAAACGATAATTTTTTATATTCGTTTTTATTAATATAGCGTTATTTGAACGATTTCAACGATCTAAGCTTGAAAATGCTTATTTTAGCAAAACAGCACGTTTTGAGCTTTAATCTGCGTTTTAACGCGTAAACAGCTAAAAACGACGAATTTTTATTATTTGTTTTATTAATATTGCGTCAATTTGAACGATTTCAACGATCTAAAATGCTTGAAAATGCTTATTTTAGCAAAACAGCACGTTTTGAGCTTTTATTCTGCGTTTTAACGCGTAAACAGCAATAAAACGACGAAAATTTTATTATTATGTTTTATTAATATTGCGTCTATTTGAACGATTTCAACGATCTAAAATGCTTGAGAATGCTTATTTTAGCAAAACAGCACTTTGAAGCTTTAATCTGCGTTTTAACGCGAAAACAGCTATAAAACGACGAAATTTTTATTATTAGTTTTTATTAATACTGCGTCTATTTGAACGATTTCAACGATCTAAAATGCTTGAAAATGCTTATTTTAGCAAAACAGCACGTTTTATGCTTTAATCTGCGTTTTAACGCGTAAAACAGCATAAAAACGACGAATTTTAATTATTCGTTTTTTATTAATATTGCTTCTATTTGAACGATTTCAACAATCTAAAATGCTTGAAAATGCTTATTTTAGCAAAACAGCACGTTTTGAGCTTTAATCTGCGTTTTAACGCGTAAAACAGCATAAAAACGATGAATTTTTATTATTCGTTTTATTAATATAGCGTCTATTTGAACGATTTCAACGATCTAAAATGCTTGAAAATGCTTATTTTAGCAAAACAGCACGTTTTGAGTTTTAATCTGCGTTTTAACGCGTAAAACAGCATAAAATCGAGGAAATTTTTATTATTCGTTTTTATTAATATTGCGTCTATTTGAACGATTTCAACGATCTAAAATGCTTGAAAATGCTTATTTTGCAAAACAGCACGTTTTGAGCTTTATTCTGCGTTTTAACGCGTAAAAAAAAGCATAAAAACGACGAAATTTTTATTATTCGTTTTTATTTTTATTGCGTCTATTTGAACGATTTCAACGATCTAAAATGCTTGAAAATGCTTATTTTAGCAAAACAGCACGTTTTGAGTTTTAATGCGTTTTAACGCTTAAAACAGCATAAAACGACGAATTTTTATTATTGGTTTTTATTAATATTGCTTCTATTTGAACGATTTCAACGATCTAAATGCTTGAGAATGCTTATTTTAGCAAAACAGCACATTTTGAGTTTAATCTGCGTTTTAACGCGTAAACAGCATAAAACGACGATTTTTATTATTGTTTTATTAATTTTGCTTCTATTTGAACGATTTCAACGATCTAAAATGCTTGAAAATGCTTATTTTAGCAAAACAGCACGATTTGAGTTTTAATCTGCGTTTTAACGCGTAAAACAGCATAAAACGACGAATTTTTTGTTATTTGTTTTTATTAATATTGCTTCTATTTGAACGATTTCAACGATCTAAAATGCTTGAAAATGCTTATTTTAGCAAAACAGCACGTTTTGAGCTTTAATCTGCGTTTTAACGCGTAAAACAGCAAAAAAACGACGAGTTTTTATTATTCGTTTTTATTAATATTGCCTATTTGAACGATTTCAACGATCTAAAATGCTTGAAAATGCTTTATTAAGAAAAAACAGCACGTTTTGAGTTTTAATCTGCGTTTTAACGCGTAAAACAGCATGAAAACGACGAATTTTTATTATTCGTTTTTATTAATATTGCTTCTATTTGAACGATTTCAACGATCTAAAATGCTTGAAAATGTTTTATTTTTAGCAAAACAGCACGTTTTGAGCTTTTAATCTGCGTTTTAACGCGTAAAACAGCATAAAAACGACGAAATTTTATTATTCGTTTTATTAATATTGCGTCTATTTGAAGGGATTTCAACGATCCAAAATGCTTGAAAATGCTTATTTTAGCAAAACAGCACGTTTTGAGTTTTAATCTGCGTTTTAACGCGTAAAACAGCATGAAAACGACGAATTTTTATTATTCGTTTTTATTAATATTGCTTCTATTTGAACGATTTCAACGATCTAAAATGCTTGAAAGCTTTTTTTAAACAAAACAGCACGTTTTGAGTTTTTAATCTGCGTTTTAACGCTTAAAACAGCATAAAACGACGAATTTTTATTATTCGTTTTATTAATATTGCTTCTTTTTTGAAACGATTTCAACGATCTATAATGCTTGAGAATGCTTATTTTAGCAAAACAGCACATTTTGAGTTTTAATCTGCGTTTTAACGCGTAAAACAGTATTAAAACGACAAAATTTTTTTATTATTCGTTTTATAAATATTGCGTCTATTTGAACGATTTCAACGATCTAAAATGTTTTGAAAATGCTTATTTTAGCAAAACAGCACGTTTTGAGTTTTTAATCTGCGTTTTAACGCGAAAAACAGCATAAAAACGACGAATTTTTTTATTCGTTTTTTTTAAATTTTTGCTTCTATTTGAACGATTTCAACGATCTAAAATCCTTGAAAATGCTTATTTTAGCAAAACAGCAGATTTGAGTTTTAATCTGCTTTTTAACGCTAAAACAGCAAAAAAACGACGAATTTTTGTTATTTTTTTTTTTAATATTGCTTCTATTTGAACGATTTCAACGATCTAAAAATGCTTGAAAATGCTTATTTTAGCAAAACAGCACGTTTTGAGCTTTTAATCTGCGTTTTAACGCGTAAAACAGCATAAAAACGACGATTTTTTTATTATTCGTTTTTATTAATATTGCGTCTATTTGAACGATTTCAACGATCAAAAAATGCTTAAAAAATGCTTATTTTAGCAAAACAGCAAGTTTTGAGCTTTAATCTGCGTTTTAACGCGTAAAACAGCATAAAAAACGACGAAATTTTTATTATTCGTTTTTATTAATATTGCTTCTATTTGAACGATTTCAACGATCTAAAATGCTTGAAAATGCTTATTTTAGCAAAACAGCACGTTTTGAGCTTTAATCTGCGTTTTAACGCGTAAAACAGCATAAAAACGACAAAATTTTTTATTATTCGTTTTTATTAATATTGCGTCTATTTGAACGATTTCAACGATCTAAAATGCTTGAAAATGTTTATTTTAGCAAAACAGCACGTTTTGAGCTTTTGATCTGCGTTTTAACGCGTAAAACAGCATAAAAACGACGAATTTTTATTATTCGTTTTTATTAATATTGCTTCTATTTGAACGATTTCAACGATCTAAAATGCTTAAAAAATGCTTATTTTAGCAAAACAGCACGTTTTGAGTTTAATCTGCTTTTTAACGCGTAAAACAGCATAAAACGACGAATTTTTATTATTCGTTTTGACGTGATAACGTCTTTAAAATCGTTTTATTGGTGACTGTTCAGAAACTGTGTCACGAGCGAGGTCGATCGCAGGTATACCCCTCTCGTTATAACGAGAGAACGGACCGATCTCCCGTCTCATCTCGAGCGCCGCCAGTCATTCCGACCCCTCTCGTTAATAAAGAGAGACGGACCGATTTTCCCGTCTCATCTCGAGCGCTGCCAGTCATTCCGTGCCAGTCATAGCGTTGGGGAGTGGGGTTGCCCGGGATCTTCCGTCTCTCTCACTCTAGCGGCATACAAACGAATGGAGATTTTCTCGTGCGGTTAAGTTTTCGTTGAATGTTTTATCGGCCGATAAAAGTTTGTAGTGTGCGGGGAGCCTAACAGTAAAACAAAATGTGAAGTGCAAGTGAAGTGTTACAACAATTGCAACAAACAAAAACTTATATCACCAATAAGACGTTATCACGTAAAACTCTCAATCGTAAACCTACTTTTACAAACAACCATTTTTATTAATATTGCTTCTATTTGAAAAGATTTCTACGATCTAAAATGCTTGAAAATGCTTATTTTAGCAAAACAGCACGTTTTGAGCTTTAATCTGCCTTTCAACGCGTAAAACAGCATAAAAACGACGAATTTTTATTATTCGTTTTATTAATATTGCGTCTATTTGAACTATATCAACGATCTAAAATGCTTGAAAATGCTTATTTTAGCAAAACAGCACGTTTTGAGTTTTAATCTGCGTTTTAACGCGTAAAAACAGCATAAAAACGACGAATTTTTATTATTCGTTTTATTAATATTGTTCTATTTGAACGATTTCAACGATCTAAAATGCTTGAAAATGCTTATTTTAGCAAAACAGCCCGTTTTGAGCTTTAATCTGCGTTTTAACGCGTAAAACAGCATAAAATGACGAATTTTTTATTATTCGTTTTTTATTAATTGCGTCTATTTGAAAGATTTCAACGATCTAAAATGCTTTTAAAATGTTATTTTAGCAAAACAGCACGTTTTGAGCTTTTAATCAGCGTTTTAACGCGTAAAACAGCATAAAACGACGAAATTTTTTTTATTCGTTTTTATTAATATTGCGTCTATTTGAACGATTTCAACGATCTAAAATGCTTGAAAATGCTTATTTTAGCAAAACAGCACGTTTGAGCTTAATCTGCGTTTTAACGCGTAAAACAGCATAAAAACGACGAATTTTTTATTATCGTTTTATTAATAGCTTCTATTTGAACGATTTCAACGATCTAAAATGCTTGAAAATGCTTTTTTTTTAGCAAAACAGCACGTTTTGATCTTTTAACCTGCGTTTTAACGCGTAAAAAAGCGTAAAAACGACGAATTATTTATTATTCGTTTTTATTAATTTGCGTCTATTTGAACGGGTTTCAACGATCTAAAATGCTTGAAAAAAGCTTATTTTAGCAAAACAGCACGTTTTGAGCTTTAATCTGCGTTTTAACGCGTAAAACAGCATAAAAAAGACGAATTTTTTATTATTCGTTTTTATTAATATTGCTTCATTTAATCGATTTCAACGATCTAAAACGCTTGAAAATGCTTATTTTAGCAAAACAGCACGTTTTGAGCTTTAATCTGCGTTTTTAACGCGCAAAACAGTATAAAACGACGAAATTTTTATTATTCGTTTTTATAATATTGCTTCTATTTGAACGATTTCAACGATCTAAAATGCTTTTAAAATGCTTATTTTAGCAAAACAGCACGTTTTGAGTTTAATCTGCGTTTTAACGCGTAAAAAAGCTAAAACGACGAATTTTTTTATTATTCGCTTTTATTAATATTGCGTCTATTTGAACGATTTCAACGATCTAAAATGCTTTTAAAAAAGCTAATTTTAGCAAAACAGCACGTTTTGAGCTTTAATCTGCGTTTTAACGCGTAAAAAAAGCATAAAAACGACGAATTTTTATTATTCGTTTTTATTAATATTGTTTTTTGAACGATTTCAACCATCTAAAATGCTTGAAAATGCTTATTTTAGCAAAACAGCACGTTTTGAGTTTTAATCTGCGTTTTTAAAGCGTAAAACAGCATAAAACGACGAATTTTTTATTATTCGTTTTTATTAATATTGCGTCTATTTGGGAAAGATTTCAACGATCTAAAATGTGGAGAAAGCTTATTTAGCAAAACAGCACGTTTTGAGCTTTTTAATCTGCGTTTTAACGCGTAAAACAGCATAAAACGACGAAATTTTTTTTATTCGTTTTTATTAATACTGCTTTTATTTGAACGATTTTAACGATATAAAATGCTTGAAAATGCTTATTTTAGCAAAAGAGCACGTTTTTGAGCTTTATTCTGCGTTTTAACGCGTAAACTACTTATAAAACGACAGAAATTTTTATTATTCGATTTTTATTAATATTGCGTCTGATTTGAACAGAGTTTAAGCGATTAAAATGACTTGAGAAATGCTTATTTTAGCAAAACAGCACGTTTTGAGCTTTAATCTGCGTTTTAACGCGTAAAACACATAAAATGACGAATTTTATTATTCATTTTTTAAATATTGCTTCTATTTGAACGATTTCAACGATCTAAAATGCTTGAAAATGCTTATTTTACAAAAGCACGTTTTGGTTAATCTGCGTTTTAACGCGTAAAACACATAAAAGCGATTTTTATTATAGCTTTTTATTAATATTGCGTTTTGAACGATTTAACATCTAAAATGCTTGAAAATGCTAATTTTTAGCAAAACTGCACGTTTTGAGCTTTAACTCGTTTTAACGCGTAAACACATAAAACGACGAATTTTTTATTATTCGTTTTTATTAATATGATTCTATTTGAACGATTTCAACCTCTAAAATGCTTGAAAATGCTTATTTTGCAAAACAGCACGTTTTGAGCTTTAATCTGCGTTTAACGCGTAAAAGCATAAAACGACGAGATTTTTTATTATTCGTTTTTATTAATATGCGTCTATTTGAACGATTTCACGATCTAAAATTTGAAGATGCTTATTTTAGCAAAACAGCACGTTTGAGCTTTTAATCTGCTTTTAACGCGTAAAACAGCATAAAACGCAAATTTTTATTATTCGTTTTTTATATCTTTTATTTGAACGATTTTAACGATATCAAAATGCTTGAAAATGCTTATTTAGCAAAGAGCACGTTTGAGCTTTAATCTGCGTTTTAACGCGTAAAACAGCATAAAACGACGAATTTTTATTATTAGTTTTATTAATATAGCGTCTATTTAAACGATTTCAACGATCTAAAATGCTTGAAAATGCTTATTTTAGCAAAACAGCACGTTTTGAGCTTTAATCTGCTTTTAAGCGTAAAACACATTAAAAACGACGAATTTTTTATTATTGTTTTTTAAATATTGCTTCAATTTGAACGATTTCAACGATCTAAAATGCTTGAAAATGCTTATTTTAGCAAAACAGCACGTTTAGAGCTTTAATCTGCGTTTTAACGCGTAAAACAGCATAAAAAAGACGAATTTTTATTATTCGTTTTATTAATATTGCGTCTATTTGAACGATTTCAACGATCTAAAATGCTTGAAAATGCTTATTTTAGCAAAACAGCACGTTTTGAGCTTTAATCAGCGTTTTAACGCGTAAAACAGCATAAAACGACGAATTTTTATTATTCGTTTTTATTAATATTGCATCTATTTGAACGATTTCAACGATCTAAAATTCTTGAAAATGCTTATTTTAGCAAAACAGCACGTTTTGAGCTTTAATCTGCGTTTTAATGCGTAAAACAGCATAAAACGACGAATTTTTATTATTCGTTTTTATTAATATTGCGTCTATTTGAACGATTTCAACGATCTAAAATGCTTGAAAATGCTTATTTTAGCAAAACAGCACGTTTTAAGCTTTATTCTGCGTTTTAACGCGTAAAACAGCATAAACACGACGAAATTTTTATTATTCGTTTTTATTTTTATTGCGTCTATTTGAACGATTTCAACGATCTAAAATGCTTGAAAATGCTTATTTTAGCAAAACAGCACGTTTTGAGCTTTAATCTGCGTTTTAACGCGTAAAACAGCATAAAACGACAATTTTTATTATTCGTTTTTATTAATATTGCTTCTATTTGAACGATTTCAACGATCTAAAATGCTTGAAAATACTTATTTTAGCAAAACAGCACGTTTTGAGCTTTAATCTGCGTTTTAACGCGTAAAACAGCATAAAACGACGAAATTTTTATTATTCGTTTTTATTAATATTGCGTCTATTTGAACGATTTCAACGATCTAAAATGCTTGAAAATGCTTATTTTAGCAAAACCACGTTTTGAGCTTTAATCTGCTTTTAACGCGTAAACAGCATAAAACGACGATTTTTATTATTCGTTTTTATTAATATTGCGTCTATTTGAACGATTTCAACAATCAAATGTTTGAAAATGCTTATTTTAGCAAAAACAGCACCTTTTGAGCTTTTAATCTGCGTTTTAACGCGTAAAACAGCTTAAAACGACGAAATTTATTATTCGTTTTTATTAATATTTTCTATTTGAAAGATTTCAAACGATCTTAATGCTTGAAAAGCTTATTTTAGCAAAAACAGCACGTTTTGAGTTTTAATCTGCGTTTTAACGCGTAAAACAGCATAAAACGACGAATTTTTATATTTAGTTTTTATTAATATTGCGTCTATTTGAACGATTTCAACGATCTAAAAGCTTGAAATTGCTTATTTTAGCAAAACAGCACGTTTTGAGCTTTAATCAGCGTTTTAACGCGTAAAACACTAAAACAACGAAATTTTTATTATTCGTTTTTTTAATTTGCGTCTATTTGAACGATTTCAACGATCTAAAATGCTTGAAAATGCATATTTTAGCAAAACAGCACGTTTTGAGCTCTTTAATCTGCGTTTTAACGCGTAAAACAGCATAAAACGCGAAATTTTATTATTCGTTTTTATTTTTATTGCGTCTTTTGAACGATTTCAACGATCTAAAATGCTTGAAAATGCTTATTTTAGCAAAACAGCACGTTTTGAGCTTTATTCTGCGTTTTAACGCGTAAAAGCATAAAACGACGAAATTTTATTATTCGTTTTTTATTTTATTCTCGTCTATTTGAACGATTTCAACGATCTAAAATGCTTGAAAATGCTTATTGTAGCAAAACAGCACGTTTTGAAGTTTTAAATCTGCGTTTTAACGCGTAAAACAGCATAAAAACGACAATTTTTATTATTCGTTTTTATTAATATGCTTGCTATTTGAACAATTTCAACGATCTAAAATGCTGGAAAATGCTTATTTTAGCAAAACAGCACGTTTTGAGCTTTTAATCTGCGTTTTGACGCGTAAAACAGCATTAAAAACGACGAAATTTTATTATTCGTTTTTTTAAATATGCGTCTATTTGAACGATTTCAACGATCTAAAATGCTTGAAAATGCTTATTTTAGCAAAACAGCACGTTTTGAGCTTTTAATCTGCGTTTTACGCGTAAAACAGCATAAAACGACAATTTTTATTATTCGTTTTTATTAATATTCTTCTATTTGAACGATTTCAACGATCTAAAATGCTTGAAAATGCTTATTTTAGCAAACAGCACGTTTTGAGCTTTAATCTGCGTTTTAACGCGTAAAACAGCATAAAATGACGAATTTTTATTATTCGTTTTTATTAATATTGCTTCTATTTGAACGATTTCAACGATCTAAAATGCTTGAAAATGCTTATTTTAGCAAAACAGCACGTTTTGAGCTTTATTCTGCGTTTTAACGCGTAAACAGCATAAAACGACGAATTTTATTATTCGTTTTTATTAATATTGCGTCTATTTGAACGATTTCAACGATCTAAAATGCTTGAAAATGCTTATTTAGCAAAACAGCACGTTTTGAGCTTTAATTTGCGTTTTAAGCGTAAAACAGCATAAAATGACGAAATTTTTATTATTCGTTTTTATTAATATTGCGTCTATTTGAACGATTTCAACGATCTAAAATGCTTGAAAATGCTTATTTAAGCAGAAAACAGCACGTTTTGAGCTTTTAATCTGCGTTTTAACGCGTAAAACAGCATAAAAACGACGAATTTTTATTATTCGTTTTTATAATATTGCGTCTATTTGAACGATTTCAACGATCTAAAATGCTTGAAAATGCTTATTTTAGCAAAACAGCACGTTTTGAGCTTTATTCTGCGTTTTAACGCGTAAAACAGCATAAAACTACGAATTTTTATTATTCGTTTTTATTAATATTGCGTCTATTTGAACGATTTCAACGATCTAAAATGCTTGAAAATGCTTATTTTAGCAAAACAGCACGTTTTGAGCTTTAATCAGCGTTTTAACGCGTAAAACAGCATAAAACGACGAAATTTTTATTATTCGTTTTTATTAATATTGGTCTATTTGAACGATTTCAACGATCTAAAATGTTTGAAAATGCTTATTTTAGCAAAACAAACGTTTTGAGCTTTAATCTGCGTTTTAACGCGTAAAACAGCATAAAACGACGAATTTTTATTATTCGTTTTTATTAATATTGCTTCTATTTGAACGATTTCAACAATCTAAAATGCTTGAAAATGCTTATTTTAGCAAAACAGCACGTTTTGAGCTTTAATCTGCGTTTTAACGCGTAAAACAGCATAAAAACGACGAAATTTTTATTATTCGTTTTTATTAATATTGCGTCTATTTGAACGATTTCAACGATCTAAAATGCTTGAAAATGCTTATTTTAGCAAAACAGCACGTTTTGAGCTTTATTCTGCGTTTTAACGCTAAAACAGCATAAAACGACGAAATTTTTATTATTCGTTTTTTATTTTTATTGCGTCTATTTGAATGATTTCAACGATCTAAAATGCTTGAAAATGCTTATTTTAGCAAAACAACACGTTTTGAGCTTTAATCTGCGTTTTAACGCGTAAAACAGCATAAAAATGACGAATTTTTATTATTCGTTTTTTTTAATATTGCTTCTATTTAAACGATTTCAACGATCTAAAATGCTTGAAAATGCTTATTTTAGCAAAACAGCACGTTTTGAGCTTTAATCTGCGTTTTAACGCGTAAAACAGCATAAAAACGACGAAATTTTTATTATTCGTTTTTATTAATAATGCTTCTATCTGAACGATTTCAACAATCTAAAATGCTTGAAAATGCTTATTTTAGCAAAACAGCACGTTTTGAGCTTTAATCTGCGTTTTAACGCGTAAAACAGCATAAAACGACGAATTTTTATTATTCGTTTTTATTTTTATTGCGTCTATTTGAACGATTTCAACGATCTAAAATGCTTGAAAATGCTTATTTTAGCAAAACAGCATGTTTTGAGCTTTATTCTGCGTTTTAACGCGTAAAACAGCATAAAAACGACGAAATTTTTATTATTCGTTTTTATTAATATTGCGTCTATTTTAACGATTTCAACGATCTAAAATGCTTGAAAATGCTTCTTTTAGCAAAACAGCACGTTTTGAGCTTTAATCTGCGTTTTAACGCGTAAAACAGCATAAAAATGACGAATTTTTATTATTCGTTTTTATTAATATTGCTTCTATTTAAACGATTTCAACGATCTAAAATGCTTGAAAATGCTTATTTTAGCAAAACAGCACGTTTTGAGCTTTAATCTGCGTTTTAATGCGTAAAACAGCATAAAACGACGAAATTTTATTATT